>NC_140169.1:16095950-16328450 GCF_963971535.1 Notolepis coatsorum
AACTTTACACCAATAACTGAAGGACACATCTGTTTAGGGGTGTAACGGTACACAGAAGCCACGGTTCGGTACGTACCTCGGTATTGGGGTCACGGTTCGGTACGAGTTCGGTACAACAGAAAAGAAATATTTATAATAATTATTATTAATATAATTTCTTTTTCAATTTGTATTAAATTTTTATTAATATATTATATTTATGATAATTATTATTATTAAATAGAATCATTTTCTATAGGCTTGCCGTGGTAGTCAGTGATACTGGTGTCATTCTGTGTTCAGGCATCCACTTGCCTACTGCCCCTTTAACAACTTATCCTTGCTAAGTTTCACTTTCACTTCTAGAGAGAATTTAACTACACGACGAGACTGAATACTAGAGAACAGATGACATTATTACAACAATGGCAGAGGATTATTTGGATTTAAACACAGTGGAGCTCAGATGATCTGTCCGGAAAAGTATGTTTATTTTTTTTTATTTCACCCAGCTGACAGAAACTGGAGGTGTGGCCTTTGTGCATGTGGCTTTTGTAGTTAAGTGGGCACTTGTGACAGTTTTTTGTTTGTTAAATACCAGCTTTTTCTCTGTTGGATTCATTCTGATGACAACAGCAGAGAGGGTAGGATCTTTTAACTGAATAATACTGTGTACATCATTTTGAAGTGTGTGACTAAATTGTGTTGTGGAAATTGTTTGTAATTAGTTTCACCCAGCTGACAGAAACTGGAGGTGTGGCCTTTGTGCATGTGGCCTTTTGCTGCAGGTGTCACTCATCAGTAATTAGTGATAGTGATTTAAAGACTTGAGCGAAGCGTAGAGAAACGAAGAGGGACAAAGAGGAGGAGTTTTCCTGGAGTTATCCGTCGAAGGATCCACCGATCCACCCAGTGCTAAGTACACCATAATCCTATATTTCCCTATATTTCCCTCCCACTCTGCTATTTCCCTACTATCTCGCTTCCTCCCTACAACCTTCTCCCTGCCACTCTTGACACCACAATGTGCCTCATACCTATATCCACAATCTGCTCCTCCAGAACAGATTCAACCCATCCACGCCAGTTTGCTAGCAACCCGGCTAATCTCTCCTACCCTCCTACAGCCACTAATACACCTGTCACAGTACGGGGAGGCTTATGGAATTGTCAATCAGCAGTCAAGAAAGCTGACTTCATTACTGCCTACGCCCATAGTCAAAATCTGCAGCTCCTGGCTCTAACTGAGACCTGGATAACCCCCAATAACTCATCAACACCTGCAGCATTATCTACAAACTATAACTACACTCACACACCTCGACCCTCCAGACGGGGTGGAGGCACTGGCCTCATGACATCTCCTTCATGGGCTACAAACCTAACACAACTCCCAGAACTGTCACTCTCCTCCCTCGAATATCACGCAGTATCTGTCTCTAATCCTTTCAATCTCGCCATTGTTACACTCTATCGCCCTCCAGGTCCCCTCGATCACTTCACAGATGAGCTGGACATGCTTCTAAGCTCCTTACCGGAAGATGGTACCCCTCTCCTTCTATTGGGCGACTTCAACCTGCCTGACTCATCTCAGTCGGTCCCAGTGGTCTCCCTCCTACAACAATTTGACCTGACTCCCACTGCCATGCCTCCCACCCACAAAGCAGGCAACTCCTTGGATCTCATATTTTCCCGTAACTCCAGCATCATTAACACCACGGTAACTCCCCTACATGTATCTGACCATTCCTTCATATCCTTCTCACTAACTCTCATGCTCACGACGCCTCCCTCGCGGACAAGCTCAACATCTTCTACGCTCGGTTTGGTGTAGACAGTGGCGCTGCTGGCTCTCCGGCTGTTGTGGAGGGGGGGGGGGGCAACCGCGGGGGGGGCGGGGACGCTCTCGCGTTGTCGGAACACAGTGTGAGACGAGCATTTATGCAGGTGAACACCAGGAAGGCTGCTGGCCCAGATGGCATAACAGGACGCATACTCAAGTCCTGTGCCAACCAGCTGGCTCCAGTGTTCACCGCCATATTTAATCAATCCCTGGTGGAGTCAGTGGTCCCTGCCTGCTTCAAGATGTCTACCATCATCCCTGTACCGAAGAAACCCTCCCCAACATGTCCAAATGACTACAGACCGGTGGCACTCACCTCTGTGGTCATGAAATGTTTCGAGAGGCTGGTCAAGGACCACATTTGTGCCTCCCTCCCCAGTGATATGGACCTTATGCAATTTGCATACAGGACAAACAGGTCCACCGACGACGCGGTCTCCCAGGTACTGCACAGCACCCTCTCGCACCTTGACCGTCAGAAGGGGGGCTATGTGAGACTGTTGTTCATTGACTACAGCTCAGCGTTCAACACCATAGTCCCCACCAGACTGGTGGACAAGCTGATCGAGCTAGGTCTGAGCTCCGCCCTGAGCGCCTGGGTACTGGACTTTCTGAGCGAAAGACCCCAGGCGGTCAGGGTGGGGGGTCAGACCTCCAACACCATCACCCTGAGCATCGGGTCCCCCCAGGGCTGTGTTCTGCGCCCCCTGCTGTACTCACTCTACACACACGACTGTGTGGCCAAGTTCAGCTCCAACTCCATAGTGAAGTTCGCGGACGACACGGTGGTGGTGGGGCTGATCTCGGACAACGACGAGAAGGCCTACCGGGAGGAGGTTGAGGTACTGGAACGCTGGTGCCAGGACAACAGCCTGCTCCTGAACATTGGTAAAACCAAGGAGCTGATCGTGGATTATAGGAGAGGACAGCAGGAGACGCACACACCACTGATGATTAACGGGGCTACCGTGGACAGGGTGAGCAGCTTTAAGTACCTGGGGGTCCACATCTCAGAGGACCTGACATGGTCAACACACATAGACACAGTAGTAAAGAAGGCGAAACAGCGCCTCTACCACCTGAGACAGTTAAGGAAGTTCAGAGTATCGGGGAAGATACTCCAGTCCTTCTACTCAGGAGCTGTAGAGAGCATCCTGACCGGAAACATCACTGCCTGGTATGGAAACAGCACGGCACAGGACAAGAAGGCCCTACAGAGAGTGGTGCGCTCAGCCGAGCATACCACGGGTATTGTACTACCCCCCCTGCAGGTTCTATACAACAAGAGGTGCAAATCCAGAGCCTGCAGGATAATGAAAGACCCTCACCACCCCAATAACAGCCTGTTTCAGCTGCTGAGGTCAGGCAGACGCCTGCGAACCCCAGCTACTAGGACAGAGCGGCTTAGGCTCAGCTTCTTCCCCCAGGCCATCAGAGCCATGAACAATGAACATTGAGTGCTCAGAACATTGAACTATCCACACACAAGCACACATGAACACACACACGACACGCACGCTGTGCACGCTCACACACGAGCAGCCACTTAACACTTTAACATGAGCGGGCACACACTCATGTCGTACACACGCACACTTATGGCCAAAGGAAAGGACACTTTAAATGAGAATAACAGGAACAGTGTATTGCACTACCAAAGCTAACTAGCATGTCCCATATGCTCTGTAAATAACTATGTACAGATACCGAGATGTCACTCCATGTTACCTGTTACCTGTTTACTGCACAATGTTGTTTTTTTCATTTTTTGATTCTATTATATGTTGTACCACTGTATTGCACATCGTTGCGGGCAAGACCACCCGCATTTCATTGTATACCTGTATGCCGTGACAATTAAAACTCTTGACTTGACTTGACTTGACTATGCTTAACCGAAAGGTCTTCACCCCAACTCAAACCGTCTCACTCAGACGCAACCTGCCCTCCCTATCCCCCTCCACCCTCTCCTCTGACATAATATCCGCTCTACCTTTGAGTGACACCTTCTCTGCTCTCCCCACAGAGATGGCAACCTCCACCCTCCTCTCAGCCCTTGCAACCTCCTTCGACAAGCTCTGTCTCCTCGTTGAGAAACCTGCCCGCCGTTCCCCACCCAGTCCATGGCTGACGGATGCAGTGAGAGAACAAAGACAGGTCCTGAGAGCGGCTGAGAGGAAGTATAGAAAGTCACGCCTCACTGCTGACATCGACACATATCACAACCTCTTGTTAACATTCTCCAAAACCATTACTAATGCCAAAGCTTCTTTCTTTCACCATAGGATCGAGGCCTCTGCCAAGAATCTTCGCAAACTGCATGCTACCATGTCCTCCCTCCTCACTCCCCCCCCCCCACCCCCTCCTCCCTCATCTTTTTCTGCCTTAGACTTTGCGATCTTCTTTGAGGAAAAAGTGGAGAACATCCGCAGCTCCTTCTCCCAACCCCCACCCATTCCAAACACTGAATCGAGAACCTCATCCTTCACTCTGTCATCTTTCTCTCCCATTACAGAAGCCGAGACCCTGACACTGGTAACGTTGAACCATCCGACTACATGCCAGCTGGACCAGCTACCCTCCCCACTCCTCCAGACCATAGCACCGGACATCCTCCCATTCCTAACTGCAACCATCAACTCCTCACTCAACTCTGGGGTGGTCCCCACCTCCCTAAAACAAGCCAGAGTCACGCCCCTCATAAAAAAACCAACCCTGAACCCCACCGTCATAGGCAACTATCGTCCTGTCTCTCTTCTCTCCTTCCTTTCTAAAACACTTGAACGTGCTGTATTCAACCAACTTACTGCTTATCTCTTACAGAATGACCTCCTAGACCCCAATCAGTCTGGCTTCCGGACTGGCCACTCCACAGAAACGGCCCTCATTGCGGTCACAGAGGCACTTCACTTACCAAAAGCGAAAGGCCTCTCCTCTGTCCTGATTCTCCTAGATCTATCTGCAGCCTTCGACACAGTCAACCATCAGATCCTCCTCGCGGCCCTCGCAGGAATGGGAGTGGCTGGATCTGCGCTGACATGGATGACATACCTCAACGACCGCTCCTACCAAGTGTCATGGAGAGTGACTCTGTCGGCCACCCGCCCCCTGCGGAAGGGTGTCCCCCAGGGCTCGGTCCTAGGACCCCTTCTCTTCTCCCTCTACACTAAATCACTGGGTAACATTATCACATCTCATGGCTTCTCATATCATTGTTATGCCGATGATACTCAACTCTTCCTCTCCTTCCCTCCCACAGATATCCACGTCTCTGAGCGGATCTCGGCCTGTCTGTCCGACATCTCGGCCTGGATGACGACCAACCACCTCAAACTGAACCTAAGCCAAACAGAATTGCTCCACCTGCCGGCCAAATCCTCCCCCCTGACCGACCTCTCCATCACAGTCGAGAATGCAGCTGTGACCACGTCCCAGACCGCCAAGAACCTTGGTGTTGTTCTCGACGACCAGTTGAACTTCTCTGCTCACATCGCAGCGACAACCAGAACCTGCAGATTCCTCCTGAGAAACATCAGAAGGATACGCCCCTTCCTGACAAAAGAAGCCACCCTCGTCCAATCAACAGTCATCTCCCGCCTCGACTACTGCAACGCACTGCTAGCTGGCCTCCCGGCCACTGCCACCAAGCCTCTTCAACTCATTCAAAACGCAGCGGCCCGCCTGATCTCAAACCTACCGAAGTCGGCCCATGTCACCCCACTTCTTAGGGACCTGCACTGGCTCCCCATTGCTGCACGTATCCGCTTCAAGGCCCTCGACCTAGCATACCGTGCGGCAAAGGGAACCACTCCCGCCTACCTCCGGTCAATGGTCTCTAACTACACACCCTCAAGACCCCTACGCTCTTCTGGCCGCCTCAGAACTACTCCTATCCAAGCTCCCGGAGGGTCATCAAAGAGAAGCCGCCTATTCTCAGTCCTTGCCCCACAATGGTGGAATGAACTACCCATCCCAGTTAGGACAGCCGAATCCCGTCCAATCTTTCGCCGTCGACTAAAGACTCACTTCTTCAACCATTATCTGAAATGATAAAAAAATAAAAACAAACCATGACTAACCTCACTGTCATGCACTTGTCCTAATAAACTAACCTACACTGTAACACGCAACACTTTGATAAACATTGTTACTCAGCTGATAGAGTTGTACCCTTCTTGCTGTCTTGTCGTACAGAACTTGTAAGTTGCTTTGGATAAAAGCGTCATCTAAATGACTAAATGTAAATGTAAATGTAAATGATTGTGCCTGTGAGTCCGGCGGGGGAGAATGTTGATGTGTTTGTTGGCGTGTGTCTGTGTGTCGGCGACGCGTGTGTGTTTCTTTCCATTGGTTTCATTTGGTTAACGTTATTGGGCGAACAAGAAAATGAAAGAAAACTGTAAAATTGTAATGATCCTGCAGCTGTTCCAATGTAAATGTGCCTTTCTCCGTGCACTTTCGCCCGCTCTGAACTGAAGTCTGACTCGGTGTGCCTGCATGTGGGACTTGTGTGTTTGCGCTGTGGGGCGTATTCGTCGAATGGCTGCGCGTACCGCACTGTGACGGCCGTACCGTAAATTCGTGGGACGAATACACGTACCGTTACACCCCTAGTGTTAATGTTTTAATGTGAAATATGGGGACATTACATAGACTTACATCCATTCTGTAACTAACCTTAGCCTTGACCCTAACCTAACCTTAACTTAACCCTGACACTACAAATAGCTTGTCAACCGTGTCCTCGTTTTGTCCACAAATGTTCTGATTTCATGGTGTGTATTCATACAGACAGCTCTGTACCTGGGTGCAGTGTGACAGACAGCTCTGTACCTGGGTGCAGTGTGACTGACAGCTCTGTACCTGGGTGCAGTGTGACTGATAGCTCTGTACCTGGGTGCAGTGTGTGACAGACAGCTCTGTATCTGGGTGCAGTGTGACTGATAGCTCTGTACCTGGGTGCAGTGTGTGACAGACAGCTCTGTATCTGGGTGCAGTGTGACAGACAGCTCTGTACCTGGGTGCAGTGTGACTGACAGCTCTGTACCTGGGTGCAGTGTGACTGACAGCTCTGTACCTGGGTGCAGTGTGACAGACAGCTCTGTACCTGGGTGCAGTGTGACTGACAGCTCTGTACCTGGGTGCAGTGTGACAGACAGCTCTGTACCTGGGTGCAGTGTGTGACAGACAGCTCTGTACCTGGGTGCAGTGTGTGACAGACAGCTCTGTACCTGGGTGCAGTGTGTGACAGACAGCTCTGTATCTGGGTGCAGTGTGACTGATAGCACTGTACCTGGGTGCAGTGTGTGACAGACAGCTCTGTATCTGGGTGCAGTGTGACAGACAGCTCTGTACCTGGGTGCAGTGTGACTGACAGCTCTGTACCTGGGTGCAGTGTGACTGACAGCTCTGTACCTGGGTGCAGTGTGTGACAGATAGCTCTGTACCTGGGTGCAGTATGACTGACAGCTCTGTACCTGGGTGCAGTGTGTGACAGACAGCTCTGTACCTGGGTGCAGTGTGGCACAAAGCCATAGACTAGGGTGTGACAGTCGTTGAATAGGGCGTGGAGGTGGGTGGGGGCTTGAACAGCAGGGGGCGCTGTGGGGTTGAACTGCTGCCACTTCACTGCCACCGAGCGGCAGCCTGGAGATGCCATGCGCTTCACCTGAGACTCTACCTGAACAAGAAATCAAATCAAGATAAATACAGACAAACCAATGTATAGGCTGAAACACCAATATAGAGAAAGACAGAAGTAGACAGGCAGACATACACTTGTGTACACAGTCACACAGTCACAGTCACACACACACACACACACACACACACACACACACACACACACACACACACACACACACACACACACACACACTTGGACATGTAGCCATATTCAGATACAGTGGTGGTCATGGCTGCAGACTCACCTTCTCTGCCCAGGTATGTTTGGTTTTTGTGTCAAAGAATTCATAGGCTCCTCCCCCTGCCTGGGCCAAGGCTCTCAACATGTGCCGATTGGCTGTCGAGCTGAGCCGCCACACACACACACACACACACACACACACACACACACACACACACACACACACACACACACACACACACACACACACACACACACACACACACACACACAAATTACTTAGTCTCCATACCACAAATTAATTTGCAGTCTAATATAGTCACGGTTAAGGCCTTATTATTATTTCCATGTGAAGTTCAGTATAGTTAGACTACAGGCTAAGCTTGACCCTACCATTTAGGTGGCCCATCACCCTTGACCTATGACTCATTCACTCATTGACCCCCACTGACCTGAGGCCACAGGTGAAGAGGCGGCTGTGCTGAGCGTTGTCTCTGACCAGCTGCATGGTGAGGCTTTGGTTCTGGATGTGGCCGTCTGACAGCAGCAGTAGGTTCCTTATGCCACGGGACCGAGGCAGCAGGCTGAGGCCTCGCAAGGGCCTCCACAGCTCTGTGCTGCCCCCTACTGGAGGGGAGGTCTAACGGGAGAGGAGAGAGGTATTAAGGTAAGATAAGATAAGATATTCCTTTATTGATCCCCTTGGGGAAATGCGGGGGGGGGGGGGGGGGGGGGGGGGGGGGGGTCATAGAAGCATGGGGGAGGGGGGAGGGGAGGTACAGGTATGGGCAGGGTAATAGTAGAAATTAATATAGGCAATCAAATTATAATAAAGGTAATAATAAATAATGTAAACAATATAATTAACTCTGCATATAAGAATACGAGAAAGTAAACAGTGTAATCAAAGATGCATATATGAGGGTCTGTATGCCGTATCAGTTATATTATATGTTACAATAAATATGGGCAATAAAACAAATCTGAATTATTAGAACAGTGGTTTTCAAACTCGGGTCTCCAGCAGAGGGCCACGTGAGTCTCAGAATGAACGACACCTATCTCAAGCCCCGCCCTCTTTTCTGGGGCTTGAGATTTAAAAGTGTCCAATGGAGTTCTTGACCACTAGTTTTATTTTTATTATTTTTTTTAACCACTTTTTCTCCTATTTTTCTCCCATCCCAATTTCGTGATTCCAATTCTCCCCTCCCCTGTCTTGAACGTTGCTAGACTATGCCTCCCACAGGTCGGCTGTAGTGAGGATAGAAGCCTTGCATCACGTGTCCCCTCCGGTACACAAGGAGGCAGCCTGTCGCATCTTTTCACCAGACAGCTCGAACTCTCAGTGGCGAGGAGTAACGCGTGGGAGGCTCACGCTGCCCCCGATACTTCCTGTTTCTGCTGTACAGGCGTCACCCAACCGACCTGTAGGAGTCGCTGTCCACAACGTCCAATCCCCACCCACCGGCTTTCCCACCCTCTAACACTGCCAATTGTGTTAGTATGACGGCCGGCCAAGCCGGTAGCAACGCCGAGAGCTGGGCTCGATACCAGTATCTCCTGCGTTAGTGGCGAGCGCCTTGGCCACTGTGCCACTCAGCCGCTCACTAGTTGTTCATATTGGCCGTAGTGCACGGTAGGAGGAAGGGGGGCCCTGAATATTGTGCATCATGTGTTCTTTCAGCACCAGGACGCGCAGGCCACGAGCACAGGGGGGACGTATAGCACAAAAATAATGCACTGGAGGCGTGTCAACATGTCCTTGTGCTTCAATCTGATTGGTCTATACAATCGCCCTCGAAATCTAACGAGCTTAACTGCCTGTCAATCAAAGGAGGTCGGACTAGTTACAACTTTGCCAAAACCGAAAATGAAACTTAACACGTGGCTGGGATATGAACTAGTGCACTGCAACCTTGCCCAGGCCCGACGTTCGGGCTGGGTAGGGCTTTTTTTTTTTATAAATAATTCGGGCTCGGCCGGGCCCGGGCACCGCCGTTTTTTATTTTTTTTATTTTTTTATTGTGGTTTTTTTATTTACATTTTTTTCATATAACTAGGGTTATAGGATAACCTTCGTTTTTAAGATTCGTTTTCTCTTTTGCGCCAGAGAAACATTTGGATGTAATTACTGACATTTGGATGTAGCTGGTTGGCGAAGTTTTGTTAACGGTGTTCAACTCGTTGCTGACGTCGTGGTGAGTGATGTTTATTATTTGCTGGGTCGCTACCTGTTTTGTTGTGCTTTTCATAATGTTGCTCTGCTCAAAATCTGATTTCTGAGTAGGCTATTGTGTGTCGTGTGTGTGTGTGTGTGTGTCAAAGAAGATTCTATAGCCTTCAATACGTTTTACGAGGCTGATGTGTGAGTCAGTCTATAAGCGAGCACTGGGAGAGACGGCATTCTAATAAGACCGAAACAGGCTATGTAAATGCTTCTTAGTTTTGTTTATTTATTACGTTCATATAAAACCGTGTTTCGAATATTTAAAACAAATACAAAAAAAAATTATATTTTACAGTTATTTACAGTCAGGCTTATTTTCGGGCAGGGCCTGAAGTTCACAGGCTCGGGCAGGGATCTGGCTTTATTTCAAGGCCCTTGCAGACCACTAATATGAACCCTTGCGAGAGCAAAGACAAATGGACTTTGCCGATGTTATATGACAGAGGTCACCAAGAGGCGGTCCACGATCCCGGTCTGGACCCAGACGCCCTCCTATCTGGACCCGGACCTATAACCCATAAATTATTGAGAGTTAATACATTTTGACAGAGCGTTTTTATCTTTACGTTACTGGTTTAACGACCCAGGAAACTCACAGACCAAGTCATCTCATGTGACGCTACTCAGCCAATACAATCTGTGCATTCCCATTAACACATTCAGCACCAATCACGACTATAGTCGGGTTATCTCGCCAGCGGTTGAGCGCCAGAACCTGACTATACTCGGGTTTTCATCGTTTTTTTCTTTTATTCAATTTTAATATTCTATACAGTCTCACGGACCTCTGTGTATCATTGGGACTCATTCTAAGACCTCGAGATTGCAATGCCGGCCGAATCCTGCTAGGTGGCAGTATCGCCTACCCTTTGAAACCTTATTTCACATTGTGTGTTACATTTTATATGAAACTAGAACAACAACAACAGATAACTCTATTTGGGTGTAATGTGAATTTAAACAAAAGCGAGCCGTTTACAAGAAAACTCAGTTGGAGAACTTAAAATTATAAAAATAAAAAATAAAAATATTTTTTTAAACATTAAAATAATATAGCATTACTTGTACAGTATATTCTGTCCACAAAATGCCTTTCACTTGATTAAGGCTACTTTAATTTAAGTTACGGTCATGTTGTGAATGGCTATAAGGCTTGTCAGTCAAGACTCACCATGATGAACTTCTTAGCTGGTTGGAGGGCTTCTGGAAGGGGCAGGGCTCCCAGGAATGACTCATGGTGATCTAAGGGACAACATCGAGTTCAGAAAGATGTTCAGGAGGCCAACCAGGTCTACCAGGAGCTGAAACAGAAGGTCTCAGCCCCTAAAGGTCCCCTGGGAGTCTGTGTACCCCACGTTGAGAACCTTTGGTCTGACCAACCTGTGCCAAAGAAGACCACATTGACCCTGAGACTGGGGTCCAGGATTTTGAGGATCTGCAGGGCAATTCTTCTGGCATTCTGGAGAACCTCTCCTCTCATGGACTCAGACGTGTCCAGAAGAATGACTACCTCGTCAGAGCCGGAGACAGAGTCTGAGCTGGTGTCAAAGTCTGGGTAGAACACCAGCATACAAGCCTATGGAGAAAGAAGAGTAGGTCTATGGTAAAAACTAGGGATGCTCGATATTGGCTTTTTTACTGATACCGATACACCGACATTGTCCAACTCTTAATTTCCGATACCGATATCAACCGATACCGATATATGCAAGGTTTCCCCCCCCAAAAAAACGGAATAATTTCAGGTAATTAACATTACATATCTCTTGTCGTGGAATTAACACAACATTATGCATACTTTTGACAATAAATAAAATCAGAATCTGTTCTTACTTGCTTGCCTGGGTAAATAAAGGTTAAATAAATGTACAAAAAAAAAAAAAAAAAAAAAATTGAAAACCGATACCGATATTTTCCGATATCACATTTTAATGCCAATATCGGCCGATAATATCGGTAGGCCGATAATATCGGACATCCCTAGTAAAAACCAAACCAAAATTGTTTAACAAATAACCAATATTGCACACAGTGCCTAACTTCGCCAAAAAGATTCAGCACCATGGACAGGTCTGCTTAAACTAATTTATTTAATACCGCCGCCTAACGCCTTGCGGCCGCTATTGCACTCCATTTGAAACGATGTGGTTTGTTTTCTTGGCCAAGCTGTGGCGTGGGGGCGGGGTCTGAACACTCCGGCAAGACAAGCGGCCACCACAGTTCCCTCAACGAGGGTCCCCGCCCGCCAGATCACCTGCAATGCTGGAAAATGTCGGACAAACGATCGCAATGGATATTTGGAATGGCGATCAGATAATTGGATTATTCTTTTTGCAGTACATCAGATACAAGGTAAGGACTATATGTTACCAATCTTGCATTGATCCGATGATTTTTTTCACCGCGATTGCAGCGTGTCTGTGTGTGTGGTGTGTCCCGTTGGTAGTAATCACAGCACGGAGGGGCGCCCCGCTCCAAACCCCCTTTCATGCGTGCATCATGAAATATAATACCGATAATCTAGCGTTGATTTCAGATTGATTGTTGATCCAAGCGAGGAATGGCAACGTGTTTATTTAATGGAAAATGTGGACTAAGGATAAGGAACGGACTCACGGGGAAATACAGGAGTGAAACGAGTGAGTGAACCAAACACCAAGTTGCAAACAAAACAATGACAAACAATGGCGCAACAATGAATGTGAGAAACGGGCAGCAATAAGTACTGCCCGTGATTGCTAATGAGTGCCAGCTGGCTTAAGGCCAGGCATGGCCAAGGCTGGTGAACACAAAGTATTAGTAAAAGAAAACTCACATCATAAATAAAAGCATGTGTAAAGGAATTATCTAAATGGAAAACATATGTAAAGGAACAACCCTTAAAGGAAAACATATGTAAAGAAATTAACACCTACAGAAAACATATGTAAAGAGACGAACCCTTAAAGGAAACATATGTGAAGGTATTAACACTTACTGAAAACATATGTAAAAGAGAAGAACCTTTAAAGGAAACATATGAAAAGATAAACCTTTTAAACACAAGCTAAAACGGGGAAACACAACATGAATAGAGGAAACACAGAATTAATTATAGTATCCAGCAAACCTAGGAGGTTAAGTATCTGGAGTTGCTGTGTTTGGCCACCAGAGGGCGGCAGAAAACCACTGTTCATATTGTTCAGGTAGGGTCCCTGGCTGGGACGCGTGAATATTAAAGGCAACCAACTTGTGTTCAGCTTTTCGTTCAGCGTTTCTCTGATTGGCCACACGGCCACGTGACCACCCTAGCACACGCCCTTTTCCGCTGAGAGACGCGGCAGAAGCGCTGGTCGAACCAGTTCAGACAGAGGTGTTTATTTATATTAATAAACATATCTACAGGGGTGCTCCAGTAGCACACCATGTTACCGCGCTGCGTCGCGGGACTCCGTGCTGCGTCACGGATCTGGTTGACTCCGAGTTCGATTCCCGGACTCGCCGTCATTTGCCGAATGTCTCCCCCTGCTCTCTCTCCCGTTTCACCCTACAACTGTCGGTCATGCTTGACCAGAAAAGCGA
The DNA here is from genome assembly GCF_963971535.1 of Notolepis coatsorum. Taxonomy (NCBI): domain Eukaryota; kingdom Metazoa; phylum Chordata; class Actinopteri; order Aulopiformes; family Paralepididae; genus Notolepis; species Notolepis coatsorum. The sequence continues at coordinate 16,109,427 of NC_140169.1, forward strand.
TAAACGCTAAAAAATAAAGTTTAAAAAAAAATAAACATATCTACTAGAAACACTGGTGTTCTGTTGTGTGACTGTACTAAACTCTTCCACCACATGACCGACATTTGACATACAGTACACCTCCTATCTATGTTGGGATTATGTTTGGTCATGACAAAACAATAAAAATCGCTACTGTTAGTGCCACCACCCACTTCAATGACAGAGCTCTCATATTTGCGAATGCATAAACTATATCTTAAATTATGGCGATGTGTCTAATATGGCTGTCGCGAAGTCATTGATAAGCGACAGCCATATTAGACACATAGCCATAATTTAAGATATAGTTTATGCATTCGCAAAATATGAGAGCGCTGTCATTGAAGGGCTTCCTACAACGGTGCTGCTGCTGGAGCTGAAGTGATGTACAGTTTATGCATTCGCAAAATATGAGAGCGCTGTCATTGAAGGGCTTCCTACAACGGTGCTGCTGCTGGAGCTGAAGTGATGTACAGTTTATGCATTCGCAAAATATGAGAGCGCTGTCATTGAAGGGCTTCCTACAACGGAGCCCGCTGCTGCTGCTGCTGGAGCTGAAGTGATGTCAGTGACGAGTGAATCTGGTAGTTGGTTGTTAAAAACGCGAAACATAATAGCGTTACGTTTTCTAGTTCAGCGCATTTCATAACTGTATGGGCTTTGTTTATACTTCAGAGGTGATGTACAGTGACGAGTGAATCTGGTAGTTGGTTGTTAAAAACGCGAAACATAATAACGTTACGCTTTCTAGTTCAGCGCATTTCATAACTGTATGGGCTTTGTTTATACACGAGTGAATCTGGTACGAGTGAATCTGGTAGTTGGTTGTTAAAAACGCGAAACATAATAACGTTACGCTTTCTAGTTCAGCGCATTTCATAGCGCTCCACTGCTACCGCAGCTGAACACAAGTTGGTTGGTACACAAGTTGGTTGCCCGCGCTGCCGCTCGCTTGCTCCTTGGATTTCATTTGGGACGTGGGACGACTGCCGCTTGCCTGCGCGTGGGGGTGGGGGGTCGCGGCCAATCAGAGAAAAGCAGAACACAAGTTGGTTGCCTTTAATATTCACGTGGCTGGGACCATGACACATTCAGACTATTCCCCAGTTTCACTCCACAAATTAAAATACAAAACCCATTGTCATTGTCACCAACATGAACACCAACAGTTTTTTATTTGAACATCCCCCTCAAATTATAACCCCCTTCTCTATTAAAGAACACTTTTTGAAAATGTAGATAATTTTTTGCTTTATAGATAAGATTAGATTCAAATGTATTCAAATTGTCATCATTCATTAAGGACAATTGAGGTCACCCTCATTTTCAATGTCGTCGAGACTTACAGACATTTCAATGCATACTTTTTTTTTTACAATATAATAATAATAAATAATAACCACTCTATCTACGTATATAGCACCTTTCACACATGGACTGCAGCCCAAAGTGCCCCACAGCAAGGAGCACAAAATTAATTAAATTAAAATCAGCATACAGTTGACAATGACATAAGAATGGGTATAAAAGACAATGAAAGTAGTGCAACGTAGAACGTGCAGACATAAGAATAGGCATAAAATAAGTACAATAAGTACAGTGTTGCTTGAAGGCATGTGAACCCCCCCGGAACAGCCAGTCCCCCAGCACCCCCCACATCAATCCCTATCCAAGACACACCCCCTGATAAAGCATGTCATGACCGAAGGAAAACACAAACAGCCACTCACACCGCCATGCATGGCGACGGGAATGCCACCCCGGCGGGCCACCCCATCTCCCCCGGTCCCGGCGACCTCGCCACCACGAGGAAACCAGCAAATCCCACGCCCCCACCCCCAAACTCCATGGAGGACATGACAGGCCACGCGCCCCAGGACCTGCAGTCACGCCAAATGAGCCATGACTCCAAACACTCAAGCAGACAGACACAACAGCGGTCAAATGAGAAGGCATGCAACACCATGGACGGTCCGAGACGACACCGGGACCCCCCCCCGAAACACTGCAGAAAGCCCCCCACGCAAGGAACCCCCAAAACACCAGTGAACCGAGGGAGCCCAACGATAAAAACCAACCAAAATCCATCAAAGCACACACAAGAGACCAGCACCCAACTCCAGGAAAGGTCCGGGAAAGGCCCAGCCGAAGCCATAGGCTCCAACCAAACCCCCCCCCAGAGCCGAACACCAGCCCCCCGCAGGCTTCCCAACAGACCCCGGCCAGTCCCCACCACTGAATTCCCCCAACCCACCGACACCCCAGGGAACCCCCCCCCGCATGAAGAACCCACCACAACCCCCACAGCACCCCAAAACGTCCCAAAGGTCCCAGTGCCATCCCAGACCACCCACAATGCCACATGCACCCCCCCCCCCCCCCCCCCCCAGGGAACAGCCACAGGCCATGGAGCACACGACCCGCCCCCCGCAGAATCCGAAAGCAAACGCAACGGCAAGGCGACCAGGACCAGAGGGAACAAAGCAGCCCACAGAAACGACACCCCCACCACCAAACTGGGTATAAAATATATAGATTAGTACTACTGGGTGTGTACATAATTTGTGTAATGAATGTCTGTAAATCTAGTGTGTATGAAAAGAAACACAGGAATACTATAAATCCCTACAATATGTCTGTGGTAAATCTCTATAGTGTATGAAAACACTGTGGTGGAAATTACATGCCCCCCCCCCCCCCCCCCCCCACATGTCTCATCATTCCTCCCATACCTACAGTAGTCCCAATTCCCCCTGATTAATCCCCAATCTTCCAATCCCCCATAATAAATTCCTTTGTCTCCCCTGATCAATCAGTCACCACCCTTTGTCCCTCACCTCCAATACCTAAACCATCCCCCCTCCGACCCCTTCCTTTGTGTCTCAACCTCCTACCCCCTTCCGATCCAGCCCCTCCCCTTGAAGCACCTACCCCCGCCCCCCAATGTCTCATCCTCCTATCTAATAACATCCTCCTTCCCACATGGCCCCACCCCTTCCTTTCATGTATAAATATCGACGTAGTCTGTGTCTCGGGGCACTCATTACGTGACCCCCTCGGCCAATTCTCCTATTGACCTAATAAATTGTAACAACCAAGTATGGACCCAGTGAATTATTTCCACTACAACACCAACAGAAATACTCCACAGTTTCACTGTAGTTCATGTTCGTACGGGTGACGGGTGAGATGGAGCAGGAAATTGGTTCCAGTGTACATGAGTGACGGGTGGACTGACAAATCAGACAGACGGAAGACTGACCTGGCTGTCTTTATCAGGGTGGTTCTCCACCCACATCCTGGGCAGGTGGATCTGACGGAGAGTGATGGACAGCTGGAAGCCATCTGGACCCAGAACCTCCCCTGGAAGCACACTCACCACCGCCTTGCATTCTGTTTTCTACCAGTGGGATAACACACACACACACACACACACACACACACACACACACACACACACACACACACACACACACACACACATATCAAGTTCAAGTATTGTTCAGGTTTTGTTTTATTTGTCACATAGACCAGCGGTACTCAACAGGAGTGCCGCAGAGAGCTGCCAGGGGTGCCTTGAGATTAAAAAAAATAAAAAAGATTTTAATTCTTTTTGGATTACAGAAAATGATCACTAAAGTGCTATCTGTTTCAGCTGCACTGTTTTCCATGAAAATACCATATTTGGATACGTTTGACCATTTCTCAAAATCTGAAAATCATTATTTAATAAAACACAGAAAAGGATCACCAAGTTACTCTGGATAAAAAAAAACTTTACAGACAACATTGAGACAAAGCTTCCTGACACATCTCCATCCAAACTCTTGGAAGAACTCATTGAAATCTCATCTGATACCACCTGGAGAGCTAGTTTCAGAGTGTGGTGCTGAGTATAGGGTGACCAGATCCCAATAAACCAAATGTGGGACAAAGGTATGTTTGTGAGGGACAATGTGGGACCCCCCCCCCCCCCCCCCCCCCCAGTGCAGCCCCCTCCCCTTTTTGGTGGACTGTCCCTGTCGCATCTATGCTTTTACCAACGCGTTCGTGTTTCCGGGTTCCCGTTTTGCGCTCTGATTGGCCACTGACCTATACGCTAGTATGGCCCCCTCCTAGCTGCTAGGGTGAAGGGACTTGGCTTGGCTGGGAGGCTGGTGGTGGAGGGAGAGGGAGGAGGCGTGGGGTGGGCTGTCATCTTTCAAATATATTTGTAGCTAAACAATTATATTTTATTTATTAGCCTATTCTTAATAATTCTAACTCCGTATTATCTTGGCTCAGTGGACGTGCATGGAGATGGAACACTGCGAGCAAAGCAGTCGAAAACGGCGCATTTCTGGAGACTAATGTTATGTTTTGACAACAGATGTTTTGACAAATTGCTTGTATTGCCACCCATACTTGCAAATGTTTTATTGCACTTGTGGCAACGTGCGTTGTCGGCATTGACTTTCGTAAAGTGTACCCAGACTTTCGTTTTGTTCTCTCCGCCATGATAATAATAATAATAATAATAATAATAATAATGAGCGCAGAGCACGGTCTGTGTCCTCAGCGCTTGAAGCGCTGAGGACACAGACCGAGCTCTGCGCTCATTGTTCTCTCCGCCATGATAATAATAATAATAATGAGCGCAGAGCTCGGTCTGTGTCCTCAGCGCTTGAAGCACTGAGGACACAGACCGAGCTCTGCGCTCATTATTATTATTATTATTATTATTATTATTATTATTATTATTATTATTATTATTATTATTATTATTATTATCATGGAGGAGAGAACAAAACGAAGACAACGCACGTTGCCACAAGTGCAATAAAACATTTGCAAGTATGGGTGGCAATACAAGCAATTTGTCAAAACATCTGTTGTCAAAACATAACATTAGTCTCCAGAAATACGCCGTTGGGACTTGTTGTAATGTCGTCTGGATGCCCAGGATGCGGTGTCACTCGTGGTCAGATACTAGTAACGTTACGCGACGCATAGAGGTTCTTTCACATTGGCTGGGGGGGGGGGGGGGGGGGTGTTAGCGCGGATGACAACCAATCATGCGGGACATGGTCTCAATATGCGTGACGCGTGAAAGGAGACAGGAATGCTGTACAATCACGCGCAATGCGTGACGTCTGGTCACCCTAGCTGAGTACCAAGTATCTCATGATGCAGCAGTTAAGGTGTTGATACCATTCAGCACCACATATCTGTGTGAAGCTTGCTTTTCATCCATGACAGCTCTGAAAACAAAATTTAGGGCCAAGTTGAGCCTTGAGGATGACATGCATGTTGCCTTGTCAAAGATCTCCCCACGTATTGACCGTATTATTAGCCAGCAGCAGCAGACCTCGCATTGAGCTAGAAATGTCCACTGAGTGAACAAGTGCTTATTTTCTGTATTTATTTATATTTTTTGAGAAATGGTAACTTGGTGATCTTTTTCTGTATTTAAAAAAAATACATGATTTTCTGTTTTTGAGAAATGGTCAAACTTATCCAAATATGCAATTTTTATGGAGAACAGTGTAGCTGCAATAGATAGCACTTTAGTGATACTTTTCTGTATTTAAAAAAAAATACATGATTTTCAGTTTTTGAGAAATGGTCACACTTATCCAAATATGCTATTTTTATGGACTAGTGTGCAGCTGCAACAGATAGCACTTTAGTGATAATTTTCTGTAATTTTTTAAGAAATATGCTATTTGATTTACTACTACGAGCAGTGTAATGTCAACAGTACTAAGCCATTTAGACCTGAAACACCTGTTAATAATGCATAGGCATATACACAATGACCCTCCTGAGATTGTGCTTCATACAGTAAAAAAGTTAATTAAAAAAAGTAAAAAAGTAAGGACAAAACACTATAAAAAAAGATACAATATCGTTTTTTTTTTTCATTTTGTACATTTAGTCTGTGTCAAAATGTACAAAAAAAAATACTAAATGCGGTAGAGAGGTAGTGCAAATTTGTAAGAATAAACAGATAAAATATGGTGTAAACACTTAAAAAGTGTTTAAAGTGAGTGAATGTTTAACACATTCGGGACGGGCCACGGAGATCTCCGTGTTTCGAGTCCATGTGTTGTGGACAGAGGCACGGATAAATCCGTGGGAAGTTGTTATTGCTTTTATTCCATTTTAATAACCTATTCAAGGTCGCCGAGCGGCACTGCAGATTTTACCCTACTCTATGAATTCGACAAGGTGCAATACCGGCCAGATCCTCTTAGGGGCGCTATCGCTGAACGGATCAGTCTTTTTTTTTTCTTTCAATGGAGATTTCAGGAGATTCTGGATGTGCAGCATGTAGCTTGGATTACGTTTCGGATCGCAGATTTCACCATGCAATAAGGGGATTTATCATCAGCCAATGGACATATCGATCTACCAGATGGCAATCGATAACGGGGAAATGCTCAGGGGGATCAGCCCGGACCACGGTAAGATCTTTTTCACGTAAATTACAGCCCGATCGGGCATTGTTTTGATAGCCATCCAGGCGATCGGCCTATGTGGCTAGTTAGACGAACACGGTTATTGGTAATCAATAGGATGCTCGATATTGGCTTTTTTACCGATACCGATATACCGATATTGTCCAACTCTTAATTTCCGATACCGATATCAACCAATATCAACCGATACCGATATATGCAGGGTTTCCCCCCCCCCAAAAAACTGAATAATTTCAGGTAATTAACATTACATATCTCTTGTTGTGGAATTAACACAACATTATGCATACTTTTGACAATAAATAAAATCAGAATTTGTTCTTACTTGCTTGCCTGGGTAAATAAAGGTTCTAGAAATGTAAAAAAGAAAAAAATATTAATTTTTTTTTTTTTTTAAACCGATACAGATATTTTCCAATATCATTTTATTTTTTTAAACTTTATTTTTTAGCGTTTATCGCTTTTCTGGTCAAGCATGACCGACAGATACAGGGTGAAACGGGATATAGAGCAGGGGAAGACATTCGGCAAATGACGGCGGGTCCGGGAATCGAACTCGGAGTCAACCAGATCCGTGACGCAGCACGGTTTTCCCCGACGCAGAAATAGCGCCGAGATATGCGGTGAGCTACTGGAGCCCCCTCCAATATCACTTTTTAATGCCGATATCGGCCGATAATATCGGACATCCCTAGTAATCAATAATAATAAACTACGTCGTTTGGGAGCGTGCCGATCATATGCAGCTTGAGTTATTTCTGTAGCATCTGTAAAACAGAAATGCCATTGGATATAACGTTAGCAGCTATTAGCCCTATATCTAGCTTTCCAGAAAATATACTAGTCCCAAATCCCGTATAACGCTTATATTCACGGCGCTATAAAATGAGAACCTATTGATGATTTTTTTTCTTTAAGCCATTTTGAAGGGACGGTTTATGGACTCAATTGACAATGAGAATGGACAGATAGCAATACTATAAAGTATAGATTTAGCTGTACAAACAGCCCCACGTTCGTTTACATTCCCCGGTCCTCTTGACATTAATTAGACTCAGCCCAATGGCCCCGAATGTGTTAAGGTGAATGTTTAAAGTGAGTGTGTGCATGTGGAGGTTGTGTGCAGTGAATGTGGAATGGATGGGTTAATGTTATTATGGACATATGCATGCAACACACACAATTGCAACCTTGTAGACAGAAACATAAATACATGCAAACTCAAATGGTCGACAGAAATGAGGTGTTTAGACACAAATGCAATGCTGAGATGTCTCACCTTGACCCTGACACTGTGTGTGGTGCAGTGCAGGTTGCTGATCTCATGAGGCATATCGATGGCCACGTCCAGCGTGAACTCTCTAGTACAGGTAAAGACAGTGAACACAATACTCCCTACACCAGTACCTGCAGTATGTGTTCTCAAACAGGCTTCTATGAATTTTCTTTTGTCTCAAGTGCAAACACGTCTTCTTCCAGTATTTGTTAGAACAAAGAATGAATCAATCAATCAATATGTCTGAGGGTTCTCTGTAAAAACACAAGGCTATGTGAGCGTTCTTGGCATGAAATGGTTTGGAAAACCCTACTGTATGAGAACATATAGAATATATTATGACTTAGGACAACAGCAAAAAGAAACAAACAAACAAACTAAAAAACTATAGCTCACCCTTCACTAGTTTCAAGATCAGTCACACACACCTTCTCCACAGTGGTCTGTTGAGGGTATAGAGGCATCAGTGTCAATGCTACTGCATGCAGGTCAGGGCTTCACAGTAGCTAAGTAATCTAGCACAGTGTTTTGGGCCTTGAAACCAGCATGGCTTTGTATCCACTACTATCATTATACACAAAGAAGTTGTCATCCTATTATTGTCTAACGTTTTCTTTGGGCCCAAATAGTAAGCAATGCTTTTGTCTCTCGTTTTTGATGCTGCCATGGTGATCAAACATTTAAACATACTGTAGCAGCACCATGTGTTTTGCATGTATTCATTTATACACAACTAAACAGATGATGGACATTAGTACATTCAACCCGTAGAAGATGGCCCAAGTTCCTTTAGCTTGAAAAACATCTAGGGGGTAGGAAGGAGCCAGTGTAAACCCCACTGAAGCCTGAGGTGTACAGACTGTAACAGTCTAGGTTAAACCCCACTGAAACCCTGGCTTCTGCTTGGACAAACGCTGGCTCATTACACCAACATTAGTCACAGGAGACTAGTGATCACATTATTTCCTCACCATGGCATAGAGTTGAGCTCAACTTATCTCAAACCACAACAATGTAAACCAACCAGCCGTGGCCTTCAGGCACTAAGGGCCAATGAATCTGAATCCAACGACCATTTCTATGATCTCCATCAGCACCCAAGGAAATTACGGCCTGGCTTAAAAAAAACGACTAGTCTCGGCCTAGCATGCCTATAATCACGAGTATATCGTTATCAATACTGATATCCGCTCTGACTATGTGGGTTTGAATCCGGGCTCTTGCGTCATCTCCCATCTTACCTGGGTGGTCAGGTTGAGTGATGCTCTTTGTTGCCATGGCGCCACACTGCCAGGCAGGGAGAAGAGGACCGACCCATCCCTGACAACCAGCTCGGAGACAAAGGTGATCTTAATAAGGACTGTTGCACGAGGCGGAAGGTTCCCAACGCTGATGGTGAATACTTCCTATTGGGGGGGGGGGGGGGGGGGGGTTGCAGGAAGATGACATCATTAGCAATGTCATAGAGTATATCCATATGAAACAATCAAGACCTTTGTTGAATCTCTAGCGCTATAACTTAGTAGAGTAGAGTTTGGGTCAAGACACGTGGTGTGTCTCTTGGGCTAAACATTTCTTAAGGAGAACATTTACATTTGAGGAAATGTTATTGAATATGTACTGTGTATTAATTCATCAATTACAATTTTACATTTTACATTTTAAAGAATAATAAATTGCTGCGACTGTTCCATCAGAGCCTGAAAGAAGGAATAAAGTATCTGTAGTGTGTGTGCTTGGTTAAGCAGGGGTAGGACATACAGGGGCATCCTGATCCATGAGGTAAGCTCCATGGCCCTTCTCGATGGCCTGCTTGTACTCCTTGCGTGCCTGCTCCTTCTCCTTCACCTGGAAGTGTGCAGAAACAACATTTGATTTGATCTTTATTTATCTCGAACATTTCAACCATAAAACAAACACAGACAGAGAGACACAGAGATGTTACAGAGACACAGAGATGGATAGAGAAAGAGAAAGAGAGGATGATGATGTAGAGACATATGGATAGAGAGACATAGGGAAATGGAGAGAGAAATATAGAGACGGAGGGAGAGAAACATAGGGAAAGAGAGAGAATGAGAGATGGGGAAAGAGAGAGAGAGAGAGAGAGAGAGAGAGAGAGAGAGAGAGAGAGAGAGAGAGAGAGAGAGAAACCTGAGGTTTGTGATGTCATCTAGGGCCGCTCCATAAATAATGAAAGGGCCACTGATTTTGTGGAGCCATGAAATGTATGTTGACATCGTATGGCTCCACAAAGTCAGCGCCACATTCACCGCCTCTGGAGCGCTCCCAGACCTTTACCTCTGTGTGACATCACAAAGCCTCCTCTTATTTTCTAACGTCATGAGTCAAGTCAAGTCAACTTTATTTATAAAGCACGTTTAAAAACAACAGAGTTGACCAAAATGCTGTACATGGTCTTATAAATAATAACACATTAAAATATGGTAAAGCAGGCATACAAAGATCAGTACATAGAAGAGACATATACACTACATACAAGCAGCACAAAACCCATTAAGAATGGGGCAAGTCTGACGGAGGAGGAGGGAAGGCTATTCCATAGTCTTCTAGGGGCTGTAACTGTGAACTGTCCTGGTGCCACAGAAATAACATTATGTGAATTCTTAATAAACGGGTGGCATTCCCCTTTAAGCTACATTACCTTTCCCACGATGTGTCTTCCATTGATGAAAGCCTCAAACCCACAGACAGCTGCACAGTCGTCCAATGGGAAGACGTACTTGGCCTCAATGGGTACAGAGCTCTGATTGGTGTATTTCTGGAAAATGATGACCTGAGAACAGATTTCGACATCCCTCTTGTTAATGCACAATAGATAATGATTCCCTTTTTAACTGTGGCTTTGAATGTAAAAGGTACAAATAAATCCTCTGCACAATTCCCCTTGTGAAAATGTGACAAGTTGTGTGCTAGCAGCAATCGTGCCATAATCTCATATCTATATATTTTATATCTAATCACTAAACTGTATCCTAATATCTACCCCCAAAAAGGAAAGAAAGCATTTGCCATCTTATTACAGGTGTATGCAAAGTGTGAAGGGTCTGTGTGTGTGTGTGTGTGTGTGTGTGTGTGTGTGTGTGTGTGTGTGTGTGTGTGTGTGTGTGTGTGTGTGTGTGTGTGTGTGTGTGTGTGTGTGTGTGTGTGTGTGCATGAAAACGATAACTTGCGCATTTGTTCTCCAATTTCGCTCTAACTTGACATATATAGATTGACAGTCGGCCAAGGACCTATCAAATATATTCTATTCAAATCAGACAAAGCGAGACCTAAACCAAACTCTGCACATGCATCTTTCAGGGAGAGACTCCAGAAACAGATCAAAAAAGGTTGAGAACCACCGGCCTACAAGATGATGTTGATGAAGAAAGGGGTTTATTCAGTCAGGTACCTGGGAGAGTAGATCCAGCAGCTTGCACTTCACATGCACAGCCTCTAGAGGGAGTTGTTGACCAGAGCTGTCTAGGAGTCCTGCTGTCACGTCATCTAGTGGGTTCTTACAGCTCCCAAAACCGACCTCCTCAGAAGACAACACTACACGCACACGCACACACACACACACACACACACACACACACACACACATACACACACACACACACACACACACACACACACACACACACACACACACACACACACACACACACACACACACACACACACACACACACACACACACACACACACACACACACACACACACACACGTACATGTATTGTATATATAAAAAATCCCCAGTTTATCATGTTAAACCCAGATTCGGCTCAAACAAGGGACTAAACACGTTTCGCAATTATGCCACATCAATGTGGAACGCCCTACCCAAAGCTGTAAGGGAATGTGAATCACTACCCACTTTCAAAAACACTCTCAAAAAACACCTACGGGAGACTGCAATTCGAAACTGGCCCCTGTAAATGTCCTAACACAACCCCCTCCAATGTACAGCAAATGACCAAGTATGGTCTTGTCAATATTCCAATGTAGTTTTGCTTGTACAGTTGTACAGTGTCCCCCACCCACCCCTCCTACCCAATCCCCCCCCCCCCCCCCCCCCTCCACCCACCCAACCACCTCCAATGTACAGTTTCTACGTCAAATGTATATACTCTCTTTTCTGGACTCTTTTCGTATCACAAACAGTACCGTATTTACAAATCTGGTATGTCATAAATGTATAGATGTAGCAGTACTGTCTATCTGTATGTCATGTATGTCATATTATGTTATGATGAATTGAAAATGGGGGACCCTGATGTAAACAAGACGAAAGTCTTTCTCTGGTCTGCATCCCCTTAACAATTGTGTGTATTGAGCTGTACTGTACTGTACCCATTCTGCAATCTGTTAATAAAGTTTTCAATCAATCAATTCAATCAATCAATCAATCAATGAATGAGCATGACACAGGTCTTTACCTGTAGCTGTGCTGGGCTGAGGGAGCTCAGCAGAAGTGTCTATGGAGGGACTGAACTCTCTCACATGGTCTCCCTCTACGCTGAACTGAACCACGTACTTCAACTTCACCTGGTCAGGGCTGTACACCACATACTCGTCATCCTGGAATACACATGTACACATGTACACATGTACACACACACACACACACACACACACACACACACACACACACACACACACACACACACCACACACACACACACACACACACACACCACACACACACACACACACACACACACACACACACACACACACACACACACACACACACACACACACACACACACCACACACACACACACACACACACACACACACACACACACACACACACACACACACACACACACACACACACACACACACACACACACACACAATGTATTAGTATACACATGTTTACAGATTTACACACACACACACACACACACACACACACACACACACACACACACACACACCACACACCACACACACACACACACACACAATGTATGTTAGTATACACATGTTTACAGATTTACACACACTCACACACACTCACACACACACACATGCACACACACACACACACACACACACACACACACACACACACACACCACACACACATAAACACACACACACACACATCCACACATCCACATGTTGCACAATGTATCCACATTCAAAAGCCAGCATCCACACAAACACACAGACCTGAAACTCGGAGGGAGTGGTGGGGTTGCAGCGAACCCCGTGGACACTGTGGTGTCCAGCCGGGGCCTGAGTCAGGCTGGGGTCTTTCTGCTGGAGGTCCCTGCAACGCCCCAACGCCACCTCACACACCAGCAGCAGACGAGAGCCGTCCACCACACTGGGTTTGGAGTACTTCAAACTAGTGCTGTGGACGCAGATCAGAATACAAATTTTTACACGAGTATGTCCGTTTGCAATTATTTACAGTTAATGTACTTACAAATACTGTGTATGAATGTCCATGAGAACCTTTTTGTGCGGTTTAACTCAATTAAAGTAAGTAAAGTCAGGTTAACTCGCCAACCGTTCAGTGCCAGACCAGAGTATAGTCAGGTTTTCATCCTTATTTATTTTATTCGATATTTCCATTCATTACAGGCACACAGACTCGGGGTTAACATGGGGAATCATCCTGAGAATGCCAAAGTGCAATACCGGCCGCATCCACCCAGGTGGCAGTATCGAGCACCCTTTGAAACATTATATCTTGGCCTGTGCGTCGATCAAAAGTCTCCGGTCTGATTTTTCTTTGTCGCGCAAATGGAGCGGTTGTCCCGAGAGGCATTTCATCCGTGACCCAATGCATGTGATTGTGTGTGTGTGTGTGTGTTCCTGTGTGTCGCCCAGCTTACATGCGTGTGTTGCTGCATGACAACTAAAGACTTTTTTTTTTTTTTTTTATCCACTTTTTCTCCTTATTTTTCTCCCATCCCAATTTCGTAATTTCAATTCTTCCCTCCCCTATCTTGAACGTTGCTAGACTATGCCTCCCACTGGTCGGCTGTAGTGAGGATAGAAGCCTTGCATCACGTGTCCCCTCCGGTACACGAGGAGGCAGCCTGTCGCATATTTTCACCAGACAGCTCGAACTCTCAGCGGCGAGGAGTAACGCGTGGGAGGCTCACGCTGCCCCCGATACTTGCTCCTTCTGCTGTACAGGCGTCACCCAACCGACCTGTAGGAGTCGCTGTCCACAACGTCCAATCCCCACCCACCGGCTTTCCCACCCTCTAACACTGCCAATTGTGTTAGTATGACGACCGGCCAAGCCGGTAGCAACGCCGAGAGCTGGGCTCGATACCAGTATCTCCTGCGTTAGTGGCGTGCGCCTTGCCCACTGCGCCACTCAGCCGCCATAACTAAAGACTTATTCTTAATGTAAAATCTCTCTTCTACAGACCTCATAGAGTCACTGAAGTAGATTCCACCGCCCAGGTTGCCAATGTCTGTTCTCTCAATCCCATGATGCTCCACTCCAACGCGGGGCAGCAACAGACCCCTAGAGACAGCAATGAGTAAAAGCAACACATCATATCTTATGTCATATTCATACAATATACTGTACCAAGCAACCCAAGGCAATAAGTGTAGGAGGTAATTCAATTGTTTTGTGGAGGTGCACAGGGACATATTTTGGTCACTAATGTTGCAGTTTTTTTTTGTACTAGCCAATATATTCTCTATGGATGGCAGTACCACCAGTTGATACAAAATGTGCCTTTACATTATGCCTTTACACTTGCCTGTCTGGAATATTGATTAAGCTGGAATATTAATTAAGCTGCTGTCTCCAACCCATTTCTATTAGCTTCCATTCACTTTCTGGCTGATGACTATGTATTCTATCCAGATCAGAACATTACCAGCCAAGGGCTACTCCTTTTTGCCTGCATAGTGCCGGGCTTGAGAAGTGATGTAGAGCTTGTTCTATTCCTGTTGGACCTGTACTGTAAGCTCACTCATATCTCTGACACTGCCTGTCCCCACCCTTAACTGAGGTCAATAAATTACAATGGCTTGCTTGTGTGCATGTGTCAGCTAACCGAGACAAGATCCCCATGAAGCTGCCGGGGCTGGAGGAGTGAAGGAGTGTCTTCACGTTGCCCAGTTCCTTCCTGAACATCTGTAGCTCTTCCCCCCTGACGACACCGAACACCTGATGGATTTTCACGTTCCTGCAAGTAGAGAAGGACAGACTGACGATGAGATGCAGCTCTACCAGACAAAACGATGGCAATTCCGATGGGCTCACAACCTCACAATTGACCTTGATCTCAATCCCGCCCTCTTTTCTTGATCCTCCAATCGCAACTAGGGGGTGTAACGATTCGACCCCACAGCGATTAGATTCGATTACGATTATTCAGGCAACGATTCAATGCATCATGAAATCTCTTCATTTGACCACAATTCGATTCGATTCGATAAATGTTCGATACATTTTCTATGAGTTAAGGCTTTGTGTCCACCGGGGACGTTTTCAAGACGGAGCGCTTTCAAAAGCAAAAGAAAAAAAGCTCCGAGCTTTTTCCTGAGTCTCGCGACTGCCGCGGCTCCCCCACTTGCTCGAAGTTGATTGGTCGGTCGAAAAAAGTTACCTTGATGAGCGCGCTCCTCTCCAAAAGTTGAACTACTTTCAACTTTAGGCGCTGGGAGCGCTCCGCCCAAAAACGCCAGCCGCCAAGAGCGCTAAAACGCGAGGCACGGCGCTGGGAAAAGGAGCGCGCCTGTCGCGTCTGTAGCATAGAAATTAATGACAGAAAGGAGCTGACAACTCATAAAACGTCCCCGGTCGACACAGGCCCTAATTCCCCAAAAAGAAAAAATGTATACACAAATGTGGCTGGGGGAACTGATTCACTCAGCATGAATGGACTATAGGTCAATAAAAACAATACACGCAAAAAAAATAAAAATTCTTTCTTTATTAATTTTCTTTTTTTCCGATTAATTTCGATTATAATCGATTCTAACATATTCAAATCGATGCATCGATTCTAACACATTATGCATCGTTACACCCCTAATCGCAACTGATGCTTCCCTCGGACAAACTAACTTTCAATGAACTCACACAACACAGACACACACACACACACCAAATGCACACAAGCATGGGATGCACCGTCACTCATATCCGTTCTTTGCGGTTCGATACCGATTCTGAGTACTAGACTTTGTACACATCTGATGCACTGGAACACATTCAAATCAACATGCATCTGCAGCATTTAATTTCCTTTTTTCCCCTCTATCTTTTTCTCCCATATCTCAAATACCCAATTTAGTCGTTCTGTCAATTCCCTTCTGAGGAGGGTGTAGAACTACCACATGCCTCCTCCGATACATGTGGAGTCGCCAGCCGCTTATTTTCATCTGACAGCTAAGAGTCTCCTCCAGATCCCCTCCCTGCTGAACAGACGCTCCAACCGACCAGTAGGAGTCACCATTGCAACAACCAGGACTGATACCCCCACCAGCTTCCCACCCGCAAACACTGCCCATTGTGAGTGTTTTCAGCAGCACAGCACCTGTCCTGAAGCAGATTGGTCACATTCTGAAACGGCGAGGTGTCGGGGGTGACTCTCCCGATGTTGCATCTCAAGGCGCGGTATTTCCCCAAACAGGAAGAGGAGGGGCTTCCATATGCAACCTCACTTATGTTCAGCACATCTTTGATCAGCTGGATGACAAAAGAAAATGGTCACACTCATGTTGGCCTTAAAATGTACACCGACTAAGACAGCTGATATGGATTCAGAGTTCATGTTCAAGTTCAAGTTTCAAGTTTTGTTTTATTTGTCTCATATAAGGTACATGTACATTATAATGAAATGCTTGGTTCTGTATGACCCTCCTGAAATTGTGCTTCATACAGTAAAAAGTTAAAGAATAAAGACCAAACACTACAAAATATACAACATACAAAACTAAAATGTACAAAATGCAAAAAAACCTAAATGCTAAATGCAAAAATTAGGTAGAGGTAGTGTCTCCATTAGGTATGTTCAGCCTGGCTGGGCCTAGCCATGTTCTAGCATGGTATGGTATGGTAGGGTTGGGTTTGTGTCTCCGTTAGCTATGTTCAGCCGTAAAGATATGCCTCCTAAAATGTCTAAACGGAAGTACAGGCTACAGGCTTTCCGGTTTCGACAAAACAATTATAGAAACGTGTGAAGTGCACAATATTTCCTCGTTTAAGCCACTGCAATGGCTTTGCCTGAAGAATTTACTACATGACCGGGACGTATAGCTTGTTTGCCGACAGGATTCGGGAAAAGTTTGGTCCGTTCGGAGGCAGCTTCCAGGGGAAGTACCTACACCGGAAATTCTAACCCACAGACACTTTCGGCAGTAGTTCTTTACCAGGCTTTATCTCACGGAGGAGATACAACTGGGAATGAGGTTATGTTCAGCCTGGCTGGGGCTGGCCATGGTCTAGTATGGTATATATGGTTGGGTTTGTGTCTCCATTAGGGTTTGTGTCTCCATTACATTTCTTGTAAACTATCTGGTTGCTAGGCAACCTTTCAAAATCCACACCACCACCTGTGGTACACGATCTAAACCATGATGATACAACAGTCCCAGCCGACTTCGCCATGTCTGGCCAGGTTGTGAAAGGTGGCTGTCTCAGCAGGGGTCCAACCAGGTTCTGAAGACAATGGAGACGCTCACTGTGTGCCAGACGGGACGGTGCAGCTAAAACTTGGCTAGTGGAGACAAGGCTCCCTCTGCGCCTACAGTACAGTGTTACAAACCTGACAGAGGTCCAGTTTCTGTGAGAGGAGCTTGGCGTTGACATGCGGACGGGCGGCTGAATGTTGCAGGAGGGTATAAACCTGGTCCATGAGAGATGCCAGCTCACCGACACTAGCCTCCCTCAGCGTCCTCTGGGCCTGGAGAAGCAAGCCCTCAGCCCTGCTCACCTGCAGCACACGGTTAGAGGTAGACTTTTACATTCTAGACATCCAACCATATCCAGAGTAACCACAAACAGTGAACATTTATCAATGATGATCAGATGAATAATTAAATAATTATTAAATAATTAAACATGAACGCCACCCATTTTGAGAATTCACGTTCAATATTTGTGAACATGTACCAATCTCTCCTGAAGCTAGAAACACTCAAATTTGTAATGGGTATAAAATATGGGGCTGCTCCTTAGACAACAACCAAGACTCTGAAGGCGACAGTAGACTTGAACTTCGGCAGGTTCTTAAGAGACTAAATGGCACATTTGTGGAGAAAAGGAAGCATCACAACCAGCTCGCTCGCTGCACTAGTCAGATTCTCTGAGCACCGGCTCCCAATACATGATCATCTACGATTGGTACAAAGCCACAAAGAGTATATGTACTGCAAGGTGTTCAACTGTTGTTCTATTTTGCCTTTGTTTTCAATGTAATGTCGCCTTAAACCTGCAGGCCAATGAAATGTTAGTTTGAGTTTTTACACTAAAGAATTATTAAATCTGTCAGCCTCGTTCTGACTCCGTCTGACTCCACAAAGTCACTGCCACATTCGTTGTCTATTGAGCGGCCCCAGATTTCACATGCTCTAGTGACAGATTTAAAGTTTAATCCAGATTTCACATGCTCTAGTGACAGATTTAAAGTTGAATCCAGATTTCACATGCTCTAGTGACAGATTTAAAGTTGAATCCAGATTTCACATGCTCTAGTGACAGATTTAAAGTTGAATCCAGATTTCACATGCTCTAGTGACAGATTTAAAGTTGAATCCAGATTTCACATGCTCTAGTGACAGATTTAAAGTTGAATCCAGATTTCACATGCTCTAGTGACACATGAATCCAGGAGAGACTTCAGAGATTTGGCCTAAAGTGTAACACTGGAGCACACGGATTAAAGGCAATAAACTACGATTTACGTTTTGACGCAAGGTGCATCTAATACAAATAATTTATTGTCACCGATGTATGACATGATATTTTGACAGTTTATTATATATGGTTATTGATGTAATGTCATGATTATGGATTATTCTTTTTCTTCTTTTCTGTTATTAGTTGAGAGAACCCCGTGTATTTGCTGCCTATTGACTCCTCCTCATTCTACCAACCTATAGTCCCTCATTATGGAAGAGAATGAAGTAACGTCATGAATATGCATGTACAGTATATAATTGTTCTCCTTTTGTCATTATTGGTTAATTGTGAACCCCGCCTAGTTGCAGCCTATCAACCTCTACTTGTGTTATGCTGTTTGAGTCTCTAACGATGGAGGGTATCTACCGTAAGTGAATGCCTGTCTCCCCACACTGTGACTCTGATGAAGACGCACCCTGCGTCCAAACGTTAGTTGTAAATAAAGTTTATTGCCTTAAATCTGTGTGCCCCAGTGTTCTACTTTGGACTAAAGCTCTCTTGGATTCAGCATGGGCCTACATTTACATTTAGCTGACACTTTTATCCAAAGCAATTTACAAGTTCTGTACGACAAGTCAGCAGGAAGGGTGTTACGACCCAAGGGCCGGTCCTGCTGACCGGCAGGAGAATAACATTGGACATTGCTCTCCTCCTGACATTGGTCTCCTACCCTCTAGTGGCCAGACTAGCCTGTTGGTACAGGTGGCTATTCTACTGTGGTTCCAAGTAATAGACATAGTGTCTAATTGTTTATTGTCTTGGGCCACCCCTGTCTATGTGTGATGTTACTCCTCTGTTGTATTGTTGTGTGTCATTGCTGTAGTGTCTAGTTGTTGTTTAGTTTGTCATTGCTTTACTGTCATTGTGTACAGTATGTTGTGATTCTGTGTTGGCCAGGTGTTGTTGATTATCAATTAGTGTGGGTATTTAGGCGTCTGTCTGTCCTCCCTTCCTTGTGGCGACATTCCTCCAGTATCCTGTGTGTTCCCTGTGTCGTGCCTGCCTTCCCCGTTGATGTCTAGTGAGTCCTGTATACTTCTGTCGTTTTCTTGTTTTCCGTCGTTGTGTTATTAGTAGTGTGGTTTTGTATTTACGTTTGGATAAGAAGTAAACACCCTTCTTCAAGCATCGCTCCTCGTCTCTGCCTACGTTCATTCTCCCTTGTCTGCTAACTGTGTTCTCATCTTCAATAGCACACCAAGCGTTACAGAAGTGTACTCTTTCAGCTGAGTAACAATGTTCATCAAACAGTGCTGAAACTTGGGTGCTGCAGTGTTGGGTGGATAGTAGTAAAGACATATTAGTATAGTAGGAATAGTGCATGAAGGTATAAGACAGTAAGAAGGTTACACTGAGAGTGGGGGAGGAAATGTCTTTTGTGGTGTCTGTGGTAATATAATTTGTTTTTATTTTTAGGTTCTGTATTTATTATTTTTGTGATTCTACTGTCATTATTGTTATTGTTAGTGTTATTATTGTCCTGTGAAGTCGTGTCTATTATTATTATTGTATTGTGTGGTGTCTTGTGTTGTTTTATATTTCATGTAAAAGAAAAAGGAAAAATAAAAAGATTTGATAAAAAAAGAAAAAATTAAAAAATGTATGTAATGTTTCAGTACACACTGTATACAGTAATGTCCATAACAGGCATCGTCTTTAATTGATACATAATGGGGCTGATATCTAGGATCAATCACATCCTTACATCATTGAGGCCCAGACTGGTGATGGGTACTGTGAGGACTTGGCCAATGCAGCCCAGGGCTTCTCTCCAGAGCAGCTCCACAAACACGCCCACTTCCTGTGACAGACGCCCTGTGTTCAGCCTCTCCTCCAGCAGCAGCTGCCAAACCACACAGAAGACCACATGCCAATCAACCGAGGTGTACCCATACAACTGAATACAGATAATAGCAATATAGAATTTAATACAGATAGTATCAATATATAATATAATATGCAGATAATACTAATATAGAATTTAATACAGATAATAGTGATTCTATGCTGTGGCTGTGCCTCCACATGAGGTTGTGTCTCTGAATGTAGGGCTGTATCTGACCTGTAGGGTTGTATCTGACCTGTAGGGTTGTATCTGACCTGTAGGGCTGTATCTGATAAGGTTGTATCTGACCTGTAGGGTTGTGTCTGATAAGGTTGTATCTGACCTGTAGGGTTGTGTCTGACCTGTAAGGTTGTATCTGACCTGTAGGATCTGACCTGTAGGGTTGTATCTGACCTGTAGGGTTGTGTCTGACCTGTAAGGTTGTATCTGACCTGTAGGATCTGACCTGTAGGGTTGTATCTGACCTGTAGGGTTGTGTCTGACCTGTAAGGTTGTATCTGACCTGTAGGGTTGTATCTGACCTGTAGGGTTGTATCTGACCTGTAGAGTTGTATCTGACCTGTAAGGTTGTATCTGACCTGTAGGGTTGTATCTGACCTGTAGGGTTGTATCTGACCTGTATGGTTGTATCTGACATGTAAGGTTGTATCTGACCTGTAGGGCTGTATCTGACCTGTAGGGTTGTATCTGACCTGTAGGGCTGTATCTGATAAGGTTGTATCTGACCTGTAGGGCTGTATCTGACCTGTAGGGCTGTATCTGATAAGGTTGTATCTGACATGTAGGGCTGTATCTGACCTGTTTCAGCTGGGCAGAGCCCATGCCCTGTGTCTGTGGAAGGAGGCTGTTTCTCAGTTTGAGTCCTTCCTCCTGCAGCTCCTTCCTCAGGGTCTGGTAGACCTCCATGGCCTCCTCTGACGTAGAGAGGAATACCAGCTTATCCTTCACTGCCACTTGCTGAGGTTTGGGAGGCAGATCGGATATTATATTTTAGGTCATTACAGTCATCGTAATTAAACACTAGTACTTCAGACGAAGAATCATACAACTCAGTTTTCAGAGGAGCAATGTTATCTATCTATCTATCTATCTATCTATCTATCTATCTATCTATCTATCTATCTATCTATCTATCTATCTATCTATCTATCTATCTATCTATCTATCTATCTATCTATCTATCTATCTAGCGTGCCTCATAAAGGTTAAAGGTGATAGTACAGCATGAAAGCAACAGTCAAGAAAATGTGTGTATTTCTAGTGTGTGATAGAAAATATGGATGTCACCATTGAACCAATACTGTATATGACCAATATAACAAGGACCCTCACCTCCTTCCAGTATCTGACCACACGGTACTGCTGCACGGCCTGCACCTCTCCCTCCTTCTCTCTGGCACTCTGGAGCTCCAACACACACCATGTACTGCTGTTGACCTAGAAAAGAGGGTAGTGTCTAGATCCCATAGCCTGGAAGGACGTTTGTAGCTACATGTGTTCCTAATGTTTAGGTTAGGGTTAGGATTAAGGTAGATGGATACGTTTATAAACAAACGTTTTACAGTAGGTGATGATTATGATGAGTTACGGCTTTGCAGCTGGATTGAGAAAGTGATGATTCCCATGGAAACGTCATAAGCATAAAGGCCTCTACATGCTACAGCAACTTCAAAGCAACTGCAACACAACATCGGCGCGATTTCAGCGCGGTTGTTTTAGAGGGTCTTGTAGACTGTGTTGCTTGGACGTTGCGTACATGTCCCCAGAATCTAATCTGAACAACCGTTGCGTTGATATTGCGTAGCAGTGATTGGTTGGTTAGCGAATGGGGGCGGGGCTGTCATAGAATAATATTAGTCCCGCAGAGAATAATATCCTCCATTGTTGAAGCCAGCGTTGACGCTAAATAATCAGCGTCACATAGCTCGCCTTTTTCTGAAAACCCAAGCACATATTGTTCCATAGCATACGCCTTCAGTTGATCATGACAAATCCTCTTACCTTGATGATTAAAAAGCCTCCATAATTTAGTAAATAAAGATGTAGCCAGCCAGCTAGCATTGGGTCTATTCAAAATGCTATCCACATTAGCTACATTAGCTAACCAAGTAAATACAATGAGGTAACGTTAAATACAACGTTTGCTAGTCGAAATGACTGGACACACACAGGGACAAGTTAAACATCAATCAAGTAATTTATTCCAATAGGTAGTTTGAGCTGCATGTGAGCCGAGGTCCTCTCCATTGGAAACTAATGATGTTACGGTAACGTTAGCTCGAAAAGCACAGAAAGTCAAGCTGCTAGCAACAGACACTATAACACTTCCGGTCGGGGGTTTTCAAAATAAAAGAGCGACGTCTAAAATCACCGGAAATACGTTTATTTTGTACATTATCCAAAGTTAACACGAACCTAAACTAACTTTAGATTAGTTTAGGTTCGTGTAACGTTAGATATTGTAAAAAATAAACGTATTTACGGTGCTTTTAGACTCGCTCTTTTATTTTGAAACCCCCTGCCCGGAAGTAAAAATTATACTTATTTTTCTGCTTTTATCAATGGGTTGGTTGAGAAGGGAAGCGTCATCTATCTAGGGAACCTAGCTACATACGGGGTACAATGTTACATAGGCTGCGCGTTGATTTTGCAGAAGCATAAAGGTAGAGTGTCTGCAACACCGTTGCTTTGTCGATGTTGTGTCGAAGTTGCTTTGAATTTGCTGTAGCATGCAGAGGCCTTAAGTGTGAGGATGACAGGGTCATGAAGCCTAAAGGCCTCTACATGCTACAGCAACTGCGAAGCAACTGCAACACAACATCGACAACGCAACAGTGTTGCAGACACTCTGCCTTTATGCTTCTGCAACATCGACGCGCAGCCTATGCAACATTGTACCCCGGATGTAGCTAAACTTCCCTTCTCAACCAACCCATTGATAACAAGCAGAAAAAGAAGCATAATTTATACTTCCGGTCGGGGGGTTTCAAAATAAAAGAGCGACGTCTAAAGCACCGGAAATACGTTTATTTTGTACATTATCTAACGTTAACAGGAACCTAAACTAACTTTAGGTTAGTTGTAACGTTAGTTTAGGTTCGTTTTAACGTTACGATAATGTACAAAATAAACGTATTTCCGGTGCTTTAGACATCGCTCTTTTATTTTGAAACCCCCCGACCGGAAGTATTTGTGATGCTTCTTTTTCTGCTTGTGTAACTTAGTCCGGTTCTGTGTTTGTTGGTGTCTGTAGATTGTTGGTGAACAACTAACTTTAGGTTAGTTTTAACGTTAGCTAGCAGCAGGGATGGACGCCTTTGTGCAAATGCAGGCAGCTACAGGCACTCGAGGTGGAAGAGCTGCTGAATTTAATCGGCAGGAGAGAGAGCTCGTCAAAGCCGGATATATCCCTGTGGCTGTGGTGTGGTTGTAGGCACGAAAATGCAGCTTGAACTACCTGTTATTAAAGCATTACATCACGCGCAGGAGTGGGTTGTGAGAATTAGACCATGCCTAGGGGTGGTCGTTAGAAACAGGAACCGTAGGAACTTCCTGTGAGGAGGGAAAATCGGGATGTGAAAATACGCATCCTTCAGGTCTATGGAGGTGAACCAGTCTCCCCTTCTGACAGCAAGCAGCAGGACTTTGACGGTCAACATTCTGAATGGTCTCGCTACAATCAGACGATTGAACGCGGACAGATCCAGTATAGGTCTGACCCCTCCCGTTTTTTTGGGCACCAGAAAATAACGGGAGTAGACGCCTGACATCGCGTCCTCTCTCGGGACCACGACTACGGCCTGCTTCGCCAACAGAGATCGAATCTCGTCGGCCAGGGCTGTCACTGCTTCTGACCCTGACAATAGGGTCTGCACCAAACCTGAAAACGGAGGGTGGGGTTGTGCGAACTGCAAAACAAGCCCATCCATCAACGTTCTCTCTATCCACCCCTCCAAACGGCATTCTTGTCGCCAAATGTGAAAATAATCCCAGAGCGCACCCGCCGTCAACTGACGCTGGGCCGCAAGGAACAGTAGATAGGTGGCCCGGTCCCTCCCGCTGTGCGACGCACTCCAGGGGGGACCCCGACAGAAAGGGCCGGTTTGATACGGGAGAAGCTGCCATTAAACTGGTTGACACACCCCCCCCCTGAACACCCCTCTAGCGCATGCTGAGGAGTTGTTCTACAGCTAGACATGCAAGGCGTGAGGACCCCATGGGCTCCTACACGCCGTAGCCCTGCAGTGATATTACTATCACCCAAATCACGCTCGTCTCTTCTTTGCAGACCACTGCCGCTCTCACGGGAGTGGGAGGCATCAGCGTGATACCCCGCCTGGCGAAGGCGAGGCTGGGGTAACCCTTGCTGAGCATTCAACTGAAGAGGCCTCGAGTCCCCCTGCTGACTACTGTAAATAGTGGCAGCCGTAACACCAGGCTTACCCATCACACAACGTGTGGTGCAGGAGCCACGCGACAGCACAACATTCTCACGGACAGACCCAGGCTCAGCCATCAACTGGGTGTCAGCCCCTGTCCCCATGAGAAGCGAAAAGTGCTTCAAAGAAGGTTTGTGGCCCGCAGCCAAAGGAAAACGATCAGAGCCCCGCTTCCGTGGGTAATGGAGAGAGGATTGAACGGGGAGCGGGCTGCTCGCGGCAGAATGACGACGGCTTGTTTGTTCCAAGCCGAGTACACCCAAAATGGCCGATCCCTCGGCCGCCAAGGCTGTCGGCCTTGTGGATCCCTGTTGACTCTCCGCCCAGGGTACCACTGGTGGGGAAAACATGGCCGCCTGTCGAGGGCCTCGCCACAGTCGTTGACAAGGCCGTGCTCCAACCTCTGGCTGCATAGCGTGAGGCGGTGTGGGACCCAGATCAACAACCGCCTGCCCGGGAGGTATTTGTGTGTGCACTTCGGTCGGGAGTGTGTGGAGCCCGCTGGCCAGCACAGCTCCAACAATGCATGGGCTCACGCTGTCTATACAGCGCAATAAAAGGACATATAATAAAAATACTATCAAGTAAATAAACAGTGTAAAGATATATCTCTTATATATCTCCGTCACATTTAACCGTGGAAAGAGAGCGGGCGCGTGAACATTTCCGGCTTTTTCAGTTTCAGTTTCAGTCTCATGGCACTTTGCGAGCGTCTGAAGGCTCTGGGCTGTATTTCTCGCCGAACATATAAATGACAGAATTAAAGCGCTATTTGTTGCAGTTCGAAATGCCATCTGACTCGACAAAATCCGTTAATCGGTTCTCGAGTTACATGCAGATATGTCAGGCGAGCGTCTTTTTACGCGCGCGCGTCAGATTATCTAAATCTGGCTAAAGTGATATTACCATTGATATTAGGAGTCATCATAATCAGACTTTATAGAGTGAAATAGGACATCACGAACAATGTAAGAGAGCACAATAACACACATAAACACATCCCATACCTCCCCTTCCTCCCGCTTCCCCAAACGAAGGAATAGGATTTTATTTTTAAAAGCATTACCTTTGTGAAGCTGCTGGGCAATACACGGAGTGGTGGTATAACTAAACATATTGTTTAGGCTTCAGCTCAAACTCCAATCAAATAATACTAGTCGCTTAATGTAGCTATAGGCAATAACAAATAAATGAAGTCATGTCTCTGACCAGACCATGCAGGAAATTATTATGTAGCCGGGAGTAAAAGAAATAATTATATATATACAGACACGCATATATATACATACATATGACATACAAGTCGAGGGAATGCTTTGATAACGAAAATTAAGCTTATATAATAATAATAATAATAATAATAATAATAATAATAATAATAATAATAATAATAATAATAATAATAATAATAATAATAATAATAATAATAATAATAATAATAATAATAATAATAATAATAATAATAATAATAATAATAATAATAATAATAATAATAATAATAATTTAAAAGAGAATAGGCTATCTTCAGTCAGCCTTAATTTAGGCTATGGTCCTAGAGCTGCATTTAAAGAGGAAAAAATCAAGCATAGTCTATATTTAATAAGAGAACAATTTATTTATTTTTATTCTTATTTATTTATATTTACTCTTTTTTTCGCTGGTAGTATAAAAAAAAGGGGGAAAGGGGAGGGATAAGCCGTGATGATGTGGTAGACGGTCGGCGATTCCTTTTTCTGCTTCAGTAACTCGGGCTACATTTTGGTGTAATAAGGTTTGGACAGATGTCAAAGATATCTCCAGTTTGGCGAATCGTTCGTTCATGCCGCTGTTCATCTTATTAATAGCAGATAGAATGTTTGAAAGTGACGGGTTGTCCTTCATGCGTTGCTCACTAGTACCTCCCCTGCTCACTAGCGTATTTTACATCTTGAGCAATAATATTTGCGTCTAGCAGCGTTCAGTGATATCATCATCTGTCATATCAAGGGCATGCAGACGTCGGTGTCTACTGTGCATGGGCGTTGGGCGTGAACGGCTCCGTATCTGGCTCGTGCATATTACATCATGGCATGAAAACCCCCTTTGAGCGTTGCCGCTAGGAAAACGCATTTTCCTGCCAATTCGAAAATGAAACGTTGTAAGTGTAACCATGGCAGTCGTAACAATTCTCTCACCTCCAGCTTGATGTGGTCTCTCTTCAACCTGTCTTTGAGGATCTGTCTCTCCTGTTGGTATTTGATACAATCCATCAACACAGACTCCACTGTTTCCTGCCTATTACAGTACTCGCACATACCAGTCTCATGTTTGCCTGATCTTAAGTGTGCTTTTAGCTCTGTTTTATTTGCTGCTTCCTTTGCGAACTTATCCGCCAGTTCGTTCCCCTCCACCCTATATGTGCTGGCACCCAAATTAACCCCACATCTGTTCCTATTCTCCTCGCCCTAAAAATCGCCTGTGCTATTTCCAAAATAATGTCCTGTCTTGTTTCTGACTGTGTATGTTTTATTTAATGCACTGCTTGAATCTGACCCTATTAACACCTTGTTTGACTTGATTGTTTCCACCCAATTGATTGCTAGCAAAATATCCATCAACTCTCCCGTATACAATTTATTACTCACTCTCTTCTTTACCATGATATTTATTTCTGGGCTTATAAATGCAACCCCCACTCTGTTACTGGTTGTTTTTAAGGTGTGTATACTTTGAGATGTTCTCCATACTTTCTTTCTATATAACTATTGACTTCGTATTTATCTAACATTTCCTCACCTCTCTTCCTCCTTCTTTCCAGTAAATGTAAATCCACCTCCACCTCCTCAAACAACCATGGTGGAACAGCAGACAATGGTACCATCGGGCTTATCACCATCTCCCCTATCCCTATCTCACTACTTTCATTTCCTATTGTCCACCCGAAGCTCTTGAACTTTTTCTTTTCTTTTTCTTGACATGTGAGTAATACTTTTTGAGTGGGGTGACTCACCTTATGGCCCTTTAGGTTTGCCCAGTACGTTAACGCTATTTGACTTCTTATGATCTCCAAAGGTGCTTCATTTACTTCTACTTGCAATGCGGACACTGGGGTTGTTCTGATCGCACCACAGCACAGTCTTAATGCCTGATATTGAATTGTATCTAGTTTCTTTAACAATGTTTTTGATGCAGATTGGTATATGATGCAGCCATAATCTATAGAAGACCTCATTAATCCCATATATACAGTCTTCAAAGAATTCCTACCTGCTCCCCACTCCCTACCCCTCAGGCATCTTACAATGTTCAGTAGTTTTTTTTTTTTTTTACATTTGGCAACAACTTTCCCAATATGGGTTGCCCAAGTAATTATTTTATCAAACCAAATCCCTGGTGTAACTTGATCAATAGTCCTGTTTTCCACATCATGTCATATGCCTTTTAATTTCAACATCAAAAAATATAGCTACTACACTTTCTTTATTAGCTTGCGCTTTCCTAATTTCATTTTCTAAACACATAGCTGGATCTATTGTGTTTCTCCCTTTTCTAAATCCACTCTGATAACTCTCTATTAATTAATTTTTTTCTATATGATACTGCAATCTTTCATTCATCATTCTTTCCATAGTTTTCATGTGATGTTAATGCTATCGGTCT
This sequence comes from Notolepis coatsorum, assembly GCF_963971535.1. Lineage (NCBI taxonomy): Eukaryota > Metazoa > Chordata > Actinopteri > Aulopiformes > Paralepididae > Notolepis > Notolepis coatsorum. The sequence continues at coordinate 16,138,016 of NC_140169.1, forward strand.
GTAGCTTCCTGCTAAATTGGATCCTTTCCTGGCTTACATATGGGAACAATAATTGACTCTTTCCACTGAATAGGCAAATATCCCTCCTCCCATACCTTATTATACAATTTTAATAATATTGCTTTGCTCATATCACTTAAGTTGTCTAACATTAGCTTATTTGATCTTTCCCTGTCGTTGTTTTCCCAGCTTTCCTTAATGCCCTATTTAGTTCTGTTATTGTAAACATCACATTTATTACACTTCCATACTCATTCTCATCCTGCATTGCCTCTTTATTTTTCCCAATTGTACTCTCTCTCTGTATCTTTTCCTCATCACTCAAATTTGCATTACTATGTACCTTAACAAAATTATTTGCTAATAACTCTGCTTTATCCTTCCTTTCAACTATTACATTTTCTCCATCTTTCATTATCGGGTATCCATATTCCTTCCTATTACCAGACATATTTTTAATCATGCCCCACTCTGTCTAGTGGCGTAGTCCTGCCTATTGACTCACAAAACCTCCTCCAACATTCTTTTTTCACTTTCTTTATTACATTCCTAACTATTGCCTGCTTTCTTTTATATTCTATTACATTCTGAAATGTATGTGTTTTCCTCAATATTTTAAAAGCCTTATTCCTATTTAAAATGTCCTCAGTGCATTCTTGCGTCCACCATGGAACTATCTTTTTCCTATTACTATTTTTAACTTTCGGTATCGATTTCTTCCCTGCTTCTACTATACTATTACTTATTTCTGTATTGAGGCCATTAATATCCTGGTCTACATTTGGTCGACGTTTGTTATTGTCTGAAGGCACCGTGTCACCATGAAAGTGTTGACCAATTAGCAGGCAGTGGGCACAGGAGGCGGGGCTCATGTGTGCTCAGGTGCAATCTATATGTATGTGTTCACAGGTGTGCAGCGGCAGGGAAATTGGGTAATTATCACAGGGAAGCCACACTATCTTTTTACCGTGCTCATTTGTTTTGTTTTCAGTTATATTGAGTCACATTTTGGGTTTATTTTGTATGCTTATATTTGTCCACACTGCAAGTAAGAATAAAACCTCTCAACAGTACTCAAGGAGAAGACATCATTTTATTATCAACAAGCATCACGCGTTGGAAAGAGCTTCACCCAGTATTCCCTCACTGGCATCTTTTCTTGCTAGGTTGCCCTTACACTAATGCATATTGGGTAATGATCACTACCTATAGTACTTTCTTTATGCACTTCCCAATTAGTATTTCCAACCATAGATTGCGTTACCAAAGTGAGGTCTATTACTGACTCTGTACCCTTTATCAGTTTCACCCTTGTGCCTGAGCCATCATTTAAACACACCAATTCCTTTTCATCCATTATCTCTTCTCATACTGTACTTCCCCATTTACATATTCTAGTTCACCCCATATTGTGCTGTGTGCATTGAAGTCTCCACACAAAACAACATTACCTCTCCAATTTTCTAATATTGTTTCTAGTTTTATTTTCTCTAACCTTTTGCATGGGTTATACAAATGTATTATCTTCCAACTCTCTTTCTTACTCCATACTTCAATAACTATTACTTCCGGTTCTTGTATTGTTCCTAACCTTCTATAGTTTATGCCTTCTTTAATAAACATTGCACACCCTCCCCCATTTCCACTGCATCTATCTTTACGTATTGTTGTATACCCTTTAATAATGAAATCCAAACTTGGTTTCAACCATGTTTCCTGAATGCATATGATATCTGGTTTATTTTTCAACTTGCCAACATATCCCTTAAACTCCTGTCCATTCCCTATCAGGCTTCTAGCGTTCCATTGCAATATTAACATTATACACCATAAGGAGGCTCCTTTGATGTTCCTTCCCCTGCAGGCAATTTTACACAATTCCTGTGAGTCTATGGAACACATCTGTACGTTTTTTTTTTCAAAAAAAAATCATTGTTTTGTATTTCTAATCAAGTACTTTCGAGCAGCATTTTCTGCATTCAAGATTCCAAGCTGTTTTTTGGCTGGGCTCTGCCCATACTGGCAATGCGCTTTACATACGAGAGAGAGCGAGAGAGAGAGAGAACGAGCGAGCGAGAGAGGGAGAGAGAAAGATAGAGATAGAGAGAGGGAGAGACAGATAGAGAGGGAGAGAGAGAGATCGCTCTGTGAGCGTGTGTGTGTGAGCGGCTCGACTCGCGATTGTGTGTGTAAATGCAGGGGGAGAGACAGAGAGCCTCTCCGTATGAGAGCCTCTCTCTCCCTCTCTATCTGTCTGTCTCTCCCTCTCTCTCTCTCTTTAGAGGAAGTGTCAGTACCAGGGAAACCGCTTCCACATTATTCCCACTGCTCCATTGTTGAGCGAATTGTTGATTGTGGGCGGTGGCTGCAACCACAGAGGGGGCTGAGATATGCAAATCAAGATATGCAAATCAGCATCTCTACGTAGACAAGCGAGGCAATTCTGAATGGCTTAGTTCACCGGGGGAGGATCTTGTATCAACTGGAGTGGAGGAGTGGGACTGAATGAGAATTTCATATCTAGTCAGTGTTGGTACAACCCCACATTGCTAGAAAACAATGCTAACCGCTGTAAAAGGCAATTTATAAGATAGTTCCCCTTTAACATTCCCCACTACCTGTCCTTCATCCCGCCTATCTCGGCTCCTCTTCGCAATCCCCTCCTCTGCCAATTTGTGAATACTCTTCCCCACTCTCTCCCTTTTCCATATCTTCCTCGTCCGATATGTGATCAGCCATCTAAATCCAGTCACAAATCAGTTTTGCCAAAAACTCGCCACTCAAACCGTGTGCCAAACAGATACACGTCAACTTTCCCGTTCCCCTGCTCTTCTTCTTCTTCCGTTACCCTGCTGTAACGCTGCCTCTAACTCAGTGGTTCTCAACCTGTGGTACGCGTACCACTAGTGGTACTTGGTGGTACTGCTGGTGGTACTTGGAAAGATTTATAAAAAATAAAAATATATATATTTTTTTTGTGTGCAGTCAGGCCACTGAACTTAGAAGCAGGCCAGGCCAGTGTTTCTAGTTGCGGCGGCGCGATAGTTAGATAACCTAGGTGGGGAACAACCAGGAGATCACTGTGACAGAGAGTATTGCAGTCTAAACAGTCATAAATCTTTTATTCAACTTCAGCCCTAATCATAACCATTTATATTTTTATATTTTTTGTAATGTCAGATAAAAAATGAAATACTCTGAAATATTCTGAAAATAGTTCAGTAAATCTGACATTACAAAAAACAAAAAATCCATCAAAATCTGTGTTGTTGCTAATCATTGACACATGCCTAGCCTGTAATAATCCCCCCCAGATAAATGTACTTTGCATTTGATATATTGAAAATATTTAACTTTTTGTGTGGTTTTTTAACAATAATTTGTGATGCCATCTCATGCCATCTCACGCATTTAAAGGGTTACAATTCAAAAATGTATTGAATATGTGTTTTTTTTTTTTTTTTTTTTTTTTTACAATAATTTGTGATGCCCATCACAAACACTGGCATTTAAAGGGTACATTTAAAAAAAAAAGTCCTGCACCAGAATGCAGGAAATTAAGTCTTTGTAACAAAATAATTCCTGGTGGGGGACCCCCACTTAGAAAGTGGCCTGACTGGGGCTATATTTCACACTATATTTCCCAGCCTGAATTATTTCCCCAGTCCGGCCCTGCTTATGTGAGTTGTCAATGGACAACAACATGGTGTGTGTGTGTGTGTGTGTGTGTGTGTGTGTGTGTGTGTGTGTGTGTGTGTGTGTGTGTGTGTGTGTGTGTGTGTGTGTGTGTGTGTGTGTGTGTGTGTGTGTGTGTGTGTGTGTGTGTGTGTGTGTGTGTGTGTGTGTGTGTGTGTGTGTGTGTGTGTGTGTGTGTGTGTGTGTGTGTGTGTGTGTGTGTGTGTGTGCATGTGCGTGTGCGTGTGTGTGTGTGTGTGTGTGTGTGTGTGTGTGTGTGTGAGAGAGAGAGAGAATGAAGGACAATTGCTTGCTGTGTGAGAGCGAGAGAGAGAGAGAATTAAGTACATTTGCTGAAATACAGTTGTTCTTAATTTTCTCACTTGGAGAAGGGGGCGCCCCCCTCCCCCCCCCCCCCCCCTTCGTAGATAAAAAAACTAAAAAAAATCAGTTATGCAAGTCAATTTTGGTGAGTTGTTTCTATATACAATTCACTTATGACAAGTCATAACGCTATGCGAGTCTCGGAACGTGAGAGAGAGAGAGAGAGATCTTTGACAACCTAGGATGGCTTAGAGTAGACGACAGAGTACAGCAACTTGCAATGGGCCTGGTCTACAAGATACACTACACGACTAAGGTACCCATGTACATGTCAAATTACTTCCCAAAGTAAGCTCCACAAATCATGTGAAACCCAAATTCGGCTCAAACAAGGGACTAAACACGTTTATCAATGTGGAACGCCCCTACCCACAGCTGTAAAGGAATGTGAATCACTACCCACTTTCAAAACCACTCTCAAAGAGCACCTACGGGAGACTGCAATTCAAAACTGGCCCCTGTAAATGTCCTAACACAACCCCCTCCAATGTACAGTAAATGTCCTAACCCATGGCAATAATACACGAGACCATCTTTTTGGGACCAAGTAAGGTTTCGTCGATAATCCAATGTACAGTTACCCCACCCCGCCTTTCTCTGGTCTGCATCCCCTTAACAATTGTGTGTATTGAGCTGTACTGTATTGTACCCATTCTGCAATCTGTTAATACAATTTTCAATCAATCAATCAGAGACCTGAGCTAGAGAGGGAACAAGCAGCCGTTTTCCGTGTGGTCCTATAGTGCCGCGTCGCGTCACCGTTTATTATTGTGTAACATTGTTTTGGACGGTAAAAAAAAGTGCAGGGGACAATAACTGCCTTCTGAAAACATGCAGGGGACATCCCCCCCCCCCCCCCCATAATTACGCCCCTGCTCTAACTACACCAAAAACAGAGAAGAAGAAATGGAGCATGCGCAAAACCTGTGCGATGAAAAACACACACAAGGAAGATAGTTTGTGCCAACCGCCAATGCGTGATTTTAACCAGTGATAAACTAGGCATTAGGTAGTTTGCATGCTGTTTGAGGCGGAAATGGGCAAATACACAGGCATTTAAGCTTAGGCGACTCTTTCGAAGTTGGTTAAGGTTAGAGTTTGGAATCAGGGCTGGTGTTCTATCGCCCTGCTCTAAGACAAACTCTAACCCTGATGTAAACAAGACGAAAGTCTTTCTCTGGTCTGCATCCCCTTAACAATTGTATTGAGCTGTACTGTACTGTACCCATTCTACAATCTGTTAATAAAGTTTTCAATCAATTCAATCAAACCAACTTCGAAAGAGTGCCTAAGCTTAACCGGTGAAAGAAACAGGCGTCACGCGATTGGGCGCACATGTCACATGACCAGAAACGTCAGTGGCCAATCAGAGAGCGTCTCTGCAAACTGCGGCTACGAAAAAAAATCACGCACCGCCAATACAAATCAGAGGAAGAAGAACACACGAAGAAGAAGAATGGCGGAAGATACGAACAGGGGTAGAAATTAGTCATTTGTGTGGACTGACGACGAGGTGGAACTGCTGCTTGGGGTCATACTCGACTACAAGGCAACCAAACTGCAGGAGAAGAATGTTGACTGGGAGTCCTGCCATGCCAAATACTTCGACATATTTGACGCATTTCAGGCACAGTATCGGAAGCGCCCGACAGAAAAGGATTTCCCTCACGACGCTGACTCCATTACAAAAACCCAAATCACTGGCAAGATCAGGAGCATCCGAGGCAAATACAGGAAGGCGGTGGACACTGGACGCTGGAGTGGCCAAGGACGCGTGGTGCTCTTGTATTTCGAGCTGTGTGGGAAGGTCTGGGGCGAGTCGCCTGCTAGTGCTGCGCCTGCCATCACCGCTGGCATCGAGACGGGGGACCTGGAGGAATCGTCTTCCCGACAAAGTGCATCTCCGACTTTAGAAGCTTCTAACGACTCGCCACAGTCCACCGAATCCGGCGAAAGTCTGCCAACTGTGGTTGTAAACCAGCGCAGGGATATGCTCCAGGTAGGTTCATGATTTAAGATAAGATATTTGTTCTGAAGGGCCAGATTAACTCTGAGAATCTACGTTTATTATTTTGTATAACTTGTATATTATTTATATATATAAGCTATATACCTTTAACTTCCGTTTGAATCATAGTATTATTCGCTCGCCTCATTGGACACCGCCCTTGACATTGGCGGCGCCAGCAGTCGCGCCCCCCAGACAAGTTCAAAGACGTGTCCGGGCAAGTTTAGACATGCCCTTAGCCGGCGCATTGATTCCGGACAAGTAATTCGGTTGCGCTCTAGAAATCACTCTGAGTATATATATTGTAGAAGGCACAGCAGCCGTAGTGTGAACCTAATCTAATGTGCAGCTGTGTGTGAACTTAACGTAACGAGTATCAGAACACGAGGTGAAGTGTGAAGTAACCAGCAGAACGAGTGGACATGTGAGCAGTGGAAGCCTACCTGCGGTGTATCGTTACGGATAGCTAGTAGTTACTTAGATACGACCCTAATATTGTAGAACCATTGTTGGTGTATTATAGTGACTTGTGTAAGCGAAGTAACGTGGAGAAGAGCATAGTTAAGACCATTGGCGTTTGGATCTAACTACACCTGAAGACCTTCATCGGGCTAGCTTCTATGACCAACGAAGCTAGCTAGCTATCATCACTGCCGTCAGGCTTTGGATTACGAGCTATTACCCTGCCATCGGGCACTTGGATTACAAGGACTGGATCCGTACGAGAACCCCTTTTCTTCAGTGACCGCAGGAGTATCCGACTATTCTTCAATTCCTCTGGAGCTTACCACTCCGTGGGGGAAATCATTGTCTCCAGCTATACCCCTCGCTTGCCCTGTATCGCCTTCTCACTCCATGCAGAGCTCCGGTCGAGTATTCTTCACCTAGGAATTATTCATTCCCCCTGACTTTGATACTCTGACATTCTACTATCATTCACTATTAAAAGAGCAACGTACTAATTCAGTTGTATATTGATATTGCTATTAAAATACTGTAAACGTGATCTCTTTGTCCCCGTGCCGTCTATTGAGTGTCTGCCATATTTAACTAACTGTACTGTCTGGCAAGTAATAATATTTAGTAGTGGTTTAATCTAAACAATCTTTAATACAGTCCGGGTTTTGTAACCCCTCAGTTACAATTGGTCCTTCGAGCCGGAGGGTATCAGTAATAATAATATGGCCAGCGGCGGACACTCTCCAATCGGCTCTCCCCCACTAGAGCACCCTAGGCGCCAGCGTCAGCCCCCTCCACACTTGGAGAACTACGCTGTAGATCTACCTCCAAGCTTATCTAAAAAGACGTTAAGCAAGGATAAAATTAGTAGCTTAAGTATGCCCAACCTTATCGACCTGTCACCCCCACCGGTAGAGACCCAAGCTGGTTTAAGTGAAACTGACTTAGCTCACGGGGGGGGACAATCGGGACATGACTTGACTATGCCCATAGACCACCGCGCCCCCGAGATGGACCTCGGAGCGCAAGAAGATAAAGACTGCGCCTCCAAGATGGACCTCGGAGCGCAAGAAGGTACAGAATGCGCCCCTGAGATGGACCTCGGAGCGCAAGAGGATAAAGAATGCGCCCCCGAGATGGACCTCGGCGCGCACCGGAGAAAAGAGCACCGCGCCCCCGAGATGGACCTCGGAGCGCGGGAGAAGATAAAGTACAGCGCCCCCGAGATGGACCTCGGAGCGCGTAAAGAGACCAGGTCACCGCCAAGCCCTGCCAACTCCAGATCACCATCATCAGCGTCATCCCCAAGCGAGGCCGACCAGAGGCTAGCGCAAGTCCTGATCGCCACGCTGACAGCTTCAACCTAAAGAGACCGCCTCCAGGGTGAGCGTGACCGCCTCCAGGCGCAACGAGAGAGTGAGCGCGAACATCTCAGACTGGAAGAGAGGCGCCTCCAGGCTCAAGAAACCATGGAGCGAGACCGCGCCAATGCACAGCGTGACGCAGCCAATGCACAGCGCGAGGCGGAACGAGACCGTCTACAAGCACAAATGATGGAGCAAGCGCTCCAGAGGGTGACTCCCCATTCCTCCATCCGGAGCTCCCGGAGATCATCACGACACGGGTCGAGGGCACCTTCCCCTCCCCGACCAAGCTACACGGGACCCAGCCTACGGGAAGAACCTGCTTACGTTGCAGAGCAGCTAACCGAGCGACTACAAAGCCTAGCGGAGGACGAGGGAGGACAGAAAGCCCACACGCACAAACCCATCTCAGACCAGGAGGAACAGTGCAGCCCCCATCTCAGCCCCGACACGCTGCGTTACGAACCCCCAACCCGTCCCAGGGGGGAGTTTGAGCAACAGACAGCACCGAGGAGCAGTACCTGGGGGCCCGGCCTCTGGTTCCCACCCAGCATGAACCCACGACCCCACGTACGGGGAGACTCGCCAAGGAGGCCTCTCCCCCTACGCGCATCAGTGTCACAGCCATCCATGGCATCCTACATTGGGACACCCACATTCCCGGACTTCACGCGAGAAGACAGAGCGCAGTATACCGAACTGCGCATGTGCCTAGAGACAATTATGTCCGGAGTACAGGATACAAATATGCCATCCTCCTTAAGCACCTCAAGGTAACCAGAGCGCACAACATAGCGCTGGCATACTCTAATTCACAGACTCCCTATTCTGATGCCCTGGTGGCCCTCAACGCACGTTACGGACGTACATGGGACTATGTCATTCAGGAGATACATGAGATTGAACGTCTCCCCCCAGCTAAAGACAATCGAGCCCTGGACGACCTATCCATCAAAGTACAATCCCTGGTAGGGATGCTCGTGTCACAACGAGAGAAGGGGATGTACGAGTTGTACGCCAACTCCAACGTGGAGCGTATATTAGAGAAGCTCCCCCCATCCCGCCAAGAACGTTTTCGGCAGCAAAGGAATCACCGTGACCCCAATGGCCCAGAACAATCACTCCTGGACCTTGCTGACTTCCTAGCCAGGGAGGTCAGCAGCCTAAGGATCGACACCTTCGCGTGGGGTGGCTCGAACATTAAAGAGGGACCAAGAAGGTTTAAAGACCAAAGCAGGCCCATCACCGTGATGCACCAGGCCGAGTCGGTGCCACGACAAAAGAGTCATAACCCCCCCCCCGCTAAGGGAAAATGGAAGATCGCATGCCAATATTGCGACAACGAACACTGGCTGTCACAGTGCGACGCATTTAAGAAACTGACCGCCGAAGACGTGAGTCAGTGGATTAAAGCAAACCGCCGCTGCTTCCGCTGCGCGCGCAGCCACATGGCAGCTGAGTGCCGCCTTAAGAAAAAGTGCGGCAAGTGTGACGGCGCCCACCTCGAAGCCCTGCACGAGAGCAACAAACGGAGACCCGCCCCACAAAGCAGCTCGACAGCAGAAGTACTCTACATAGACCCTGCGAAGAGCGGGAGCTCCCGGGTGCTCCTCAAGGTGGTACGAGTACTCCTCAGTTATGGGGACAAGGTACTCGACACCTACGCCGTCCTCGACGACGGGTCGGAGAAGACTCTCCTCCTCGCTTCCGCCGCGACCCAGTTGGGCCTGCGGGGTCCAGAGGAGACCATGACAATCCGTACCATTCGTCGAGACTTAAAGACAATAAAGGGTGAAAACGTCTCGTTCACCATAGCAGCGATCGATCAGCCCGAGAAGCGGTACAGCATCAACAAGGCGTTCACAAGCCACGACATAGGTCTGTCACGCTATGACTACCCCATCCCACAGCTGAGGGAGAAGTACGCACACCTACGCCGACTGCCCATACCGCTCATCGACGGCGCTACACCGACCCTGCTCATAGGCTCCGACCACGCAGACCTTGTCGTCCCAACGGACGCGGTCCACATCGGACCCAGAGGCTGCCCAGCCGCGGTTAAGACCCGACTGGGCTGGACGCTCCAGGGCCCTCTCTCCGGGCCTTCCAACCGACCAACGTCCACCCGCTGCCTTTACACCAAGGTGAGCGACCAAGACACTACCCTCTTGCAGCACGTTGAGAGACTATGGACACTAGACTCGCTGCCATTCAAGAACGAACGCAAAAAAGTTCGGTCAAAGGAGGACAAGTATGCCATAGTTCTACTCGAGCAGAAGACTACAAGGGTCCAGGTCGACGGAGTGCTAAGATACGCGACCCCACTCTTGAGGCGGGAAGGGATGCCCACTCTGCACGCGTCAAAGGAAGTGACACAACGCTATCTACAGAACACTGAGCGGCGTCTCGCCAAAGACCCCCCCCAAGCAACGATATATCGCGCCGAGATCGAAAAGCTGATCACGGCTGGCCATATAAAGAAAATCGATGACCACGAGGCAGACAAGACGACTGAGTCCTGGTACGTCCTGGACAAGGTCACCCACAACGGAAAGAACCGCATCGTGTTCAATTGCAGTTATCAGATTGGACTACAGAATCTGAATAACCTGCTCCTGCCCGGCCCGACACTCGGCCCCTCCCTCCTCGGCGTACTGCTACGTTTTCGGCAGGACAAAGTGGCCATCAGCGGCGACATCAAGGGAATGTTCCTACAAGTACGACTGATGGAGGAAGACAAGCCTCTGCTGAGGTTCCTGTGGAGAGAGAGGCTCGATGACGAACAACCCTCGATATACCAATGGGAGGTACTCCCATTCGGCACCACCTGCAGCCCGTGCTGCACCATGTTCGCGTTACATAAGCACGTGGCCGAAGACCCCGGAGCCGACGAGGAGGTCAGACACAGCGTGGAAAGGAGTTTCTACGTGGACAACTGCCTACAGAGCGTACCTACGCCAGAAGAAGCCGAGAGCATCCTACTGAAGCTACAAGCCTCACTGGCCAAAGGTGGATTCGACCTCAGGCAATGGGCCAGCAGTGACCCTCAAGTCCTCCGAAGCCTCCCCCAGAGACCAAGGCCGCGAGCAGCGAGACCTGGATGGCGACCACCCCAGGTGAAGCGCAAGAAATGACATTGGGCCTCGTCTGGCGTTTCAAAACGGACTCACTTCATTACAAACACACACCCCTGACCACGGATCAGGGAAGGTCCAAGACTCTACCGACCACTCAGCGGAGTGTGTACCAAACACTCGCCAGCCAGTACGACCCAATGGGATGTATCCTACCTTACACCACTCGGGCGAAGATGTTGATGAGAGAACTGTGGGACAAGGAGCAGGGCTGGGACGACCCCATACCCGAGCACCTGGCTTCCACCTGGAGAGAATGGGAGGAAGAACTCGACTCACTCCGAGATGTGATCATCCAACAGAGTTACTTCCCCCCTACAGTGCGGCTGGAGACGTGTCAGATAGACCTGCACGTCTTCAGCGACGCCTCTGAAGTGGCGTACGGATCAGTGGCTTACCTGAGAGCCCGAGAAGAGGGAGGAGAAGTCCATGTAGCCTTCGTCCTGGCCCGCTCGAGGATAGCTCCCCGCAAGCAGCAGTCGATCCCGCGACTAGAGCTCTGCGCAGCTCTGGTAGGCGCGCAACTCGCAACGATGATACAAAGTGAACTCACCATACCGGTGCGTGAGACCACCCTATGGTCAGACTCTATGACCGTGCTCACCTGGATCCAGTCCGACTCCTGTCGGTACAATGTTTTCGTCGGAGTCCGAGTCACCGAGATCCAAGACCTGGTAGGAGCAGCATGTTGGAGATACGTTGACACCAAGCAGAACCCAGCGGATGTCATCACACGGGGGATGTCCTTAGACGACCTCACACGTTCTAACCCTTACAGTGACGGTCCTGAGTTCCTCAAGCTCCCGGAGGAGAAGTGGCCTACCCCCACACCACGGGAGGCGAACCAAGATGAGTCAGAGATCAAGAAGTCTATGTTCTGCGGGCTGACGCAAGCCCCGGCTCCAACGGACCCGAACCTAGACGACTGTTTAACTCTTGAGAGTGCTCAGAAAAGGACATTCTTATGGCACCACCCGGAGACTCCCCCCACCACAGACCTCGACGCATCGAACTACAAAGAAGCCGAACTTCTTCTGCTAAAGAGAGCCCAAAGAGACTCATTCCCAGAAGAACTAGATTGCCTGACAGGGAAAAAGCCAGTCCCCTCAGACAGTCGACTCCTCACCTTGGCCCCAGAGCTCGACGCCCAGCACCTCATCAGGGTGGGTGGTCGATTGAGACGGGCCCCGGACGTGACCGAAGATGCTAAGCATCCCATCGTCCTCAACAGCCGACACAAGATAACCGAGCTGATCATCCAGAAGTACGACGAGGTGGTGCACCACGCGGGGGCCGAGAGAGTCTTTGCTGAGATCCGACGGCGCTTCTGGATACTCCAAGGGAGAGAAGCTGTACGTCGATTCCAACGGACTTGCCCAACCTGTCGCAAGTGGAGGGCACAGCCTAGTATTCCGATGATGGCCGACCTGCCTCCCTGCCGCCTCCGACTCGGCGAGCGGGCCTTCCACTCCACGGGCGTGGACTGCTTCGGCCCATTCAACGTCAAGAAAGGAAGAGGGACAGAGAAGAGGTGGGGCATCGTGTACAAGTGCATGACCACCCGAGCTGTTCACATTGAAATCCTCCAGACCATGAGTACGGACTCATTCCTCATGTCCTTCCGGAGATTCCAAGCCCGGAGAGGAACCACATCAGTGCTGTTGTCCGACCAAGGGACAAACTTCAGAGGAGGAGACACAGAACTGAGAGAGAGCTTCCTGGCTATGGGTGAAGAACTCAAGATCCGCCTCGCTCCTGCTCAGATCACATTCCAGTTCAACCCCCCGAACGCCCCCCATTTCGGGAAACGTGGGAGAGAGAGGTCCGTTCCATAAAGACTGCTATGTACACCGTACTTGGGGCCCAGACCGTGGGCGAGGAAGTCCTGACTATGGTCCTCACAGAGATCAAGGGCGTCTTGAACTCTAAGCCCCTCGGTTACGTTTCAAGCGACGTAGCGGACATCGACCCCGTCACCCCAAACTACATCTTGATGGTGCGGCTGGACCCTGCCCTTCCTCAGGCGGTGTACAGACAAGACGAGATGAACGGCCGGAGAATGTGGAGACACAGCCAAGTACTGGCCGACCAGTTTTGGACCCGCTTCCTCCTACACTATCTACCATCCCTTCAAGCCCGTCAGAAGTGGGTAAAAGACAGGGACAACCTGAAAGTGAATACCGTCGTAATGATAATAGACCAGTCACTACCCCGAGCTACGTGGCCGGCCGGCCGTGTGAGCAGAGTGATTACTGGTGCCGATGGGAAGGTCAGAGCGGCAGAAGTCATCGTCCAAGGGCGGACCTACACCAGACCTGTAGCTAAGTTGATAGAGCTGCCGGAGATCCCTGACTCCCCTGACGACGACCATGACCCACTGACTTTGTAGATCGTTTCCAACTCCCCATAACACAGTATGGAGAAGTTGACTTGACATTAATATTAATCTGTGCCCATTTATTTACTAATTAGGTGCGGACTAATTAGGAGGCGGCTGTTCTGAAGGGCCAGATTAACTCTGAGAATCTACGTTTATTATTTTGTATAACTTGTATATTATTTATATATATAAGCTATATACCTTTAAGCTTCCGTTTGAATCATAGTATTATTCGCTCGCCTCATTGGACACCGCCCTTGACATTGGAGGCGCCAGCAGTCGCGCCCCCCAGACAAGTTCAAAGACGTGTCCGGGCAAGTTCAGACATGCCCTTAGCCGGCGCATTGATTCCGGACAAGTAATTCGGTTGCGCTCTAGAAATCAAAAGTATATATATTGTAGAAGGCGCAGCAGCCGTAGTGTGAACCTAATCTAATGTGCAGCTGTGTGTGAACTTAACGTAACGAGTATTAGAACACGAGGTGAAGTGTGAAGTAACCTAACAGCAGAACGAGTGGACATGTGAGCAGTGGAAGCCTACCCGCGGTGTATCGTTACGGATAGCTAGTAGCTACTTAGATACGACCCTAATATTGTAGAACCATTGTTGGTGTATTATAGTGACTTGTGTAAGCGAAGTAACGTGGAGAAGAGCATAGTTAAGACCATTGGCGTTTGGATCTAACTACACCTGAAGACCTTCATCGGGCTAGCTATTACCCTGCCATCGGGCACTTGGATTACAAGGACTGGATCCGTATGAGAACCCCTTTTCTTCAGTGACCGCAGGAGTATCCGACTATTCTTCAATTCCTCTGGAGCTTACCACTCCATGGGGGAAATCATTGTCTCCAGCTATACCCCTCGCTTGCCCTGTATCGCCTTCTCACTCCATGCAGAGCTCCGGTCGAGTATTCTTCACCTAGGAATTATTCATTCCCCCTGACTTTGATACTCTGACATTCTACTATCATTCACTATTAAAAGAGCAACGTACTAATTCAGTTGTATATTGATATTGCTATTAAAATACTGTAAACGTGATCTCTTTGTCCCCATGCCGTCTATTGAGTGTCTGCCATATTTAACTAACTGTACTGTCTGGCAAGTAATAATATTTAGTAGTGGTTTAATCTAAACAATCTTTAATACAGTCCGGGTTTTGTAACCCCTCAGTTACAATATTCATTCCTTTAGGATCTATGGGTAACAGTACTGTATATTTGCATATCATATATGTCACAAATGTAACAGTACTATATACCTGTATGTCATGTATGTCCCTATGCCATAAATGTCATGATGTCATGTATGTTGTGTATGTCATAAATGTCACTATGAATTGAAAATGGAGGACCCTGATGTAAACAAGACAAACGTCTTTCTGGTCTGCATCCCCTTAACAATTGTATGTATTGAGCTGTACTGTATTGTACCCATTCTGCAATCTGTTAAATAAAGTTTTCATTCATTCATTATTGATCCCCTTGGGGGAAATTCAGGCATCATAGCAGGAGGGGAATGATGATATGTATGAATGATACAGTACCTTTTTATTGTGAGCACAGTTGGTGACTTTTCCACTCTTGTAATAACAGTCATCACCAGGCCCAAATTGCATTTGAAAAAGGGACATTTTGACAAATAGTGCCTTACAAATTATGTGCATAACTTATACATATATTTATATTTCAACATTATATTACCATCTGTACATATCTGCTTATACTTACGCCTGTACATACCTGCATCTATCTATATACTATAGCAAAGGCATATCTGTATACACTCAACCATATATTTATTTCCACATAATACCTCAATATTGTACCTAATAGCGTTATACTCTGCTACTTTTGTACTGTATTGTTTGCAATCTGGTTGGATGCCAAACTTCTTTTCGTTGTATTGTACCTGTACACAACATACCTGTAACTGACCGCCAAGGGTAAAGATGCCTATCATCTTTATTGTCAGTAAGCTTTAATTTACATTGGTCTAGATGATCGACTTCTCTTTATTAGCTCAGAATACTGAGCTTTCTATTTAAGAAAAGAATATTTCAGAGCCGCTTGTGCATTTTCATTTTGTGTCCACATGGGGGCAGAGCTCGTCTTTCCTATAGTATAAAGGTCACAGCATTCTGTGTGTGACCAAGGCAGGAAGTGACCAAGTGCGAAGCTCTAATTTTCTAATGCGCGGACGTCCGCGCCGCTCACTTGGTGTCACATAAAAGGCTGCTCTGCGTTTTGGTTGACATCGACCTGCATTTAATGTGATGCCGATCTGCATTTTACTCGGACCACTCGCTCCGTGCCAAGTGAGAGTAGGGCTTGAGATGTTTGAATGGCTTTTCTAAATGAAGTGTGTAAAACTGCCATTGGAAACAGAGATACCATACCGGTACTCTTTATTTTGACGGACGACGACATGACAGAAGTTGAACAGCGTGGGAAAAATTGTGTAAACTGGCGCGAGACATGTAGGAAATTGGTCTGCGGAGGTCTGCTCGACTATGAAAGCTCAAAGAGTGAGTGCGGACCTCCGCAGAGTCCAGTCCGCGTACAGTCCGCTCGACCATGGGAGCACCTTTAGTCCTTAGGATTGTAAAAACACAGATAATAACTTCTTGAAATGCAAGACAACTATCCACTGGTTTACTGACATCTACATCATGTGTAACAATGCTGAGAATACCAGCAGTGTCCTTCAATGTTTATTTTTGCTATAATTGACCCCATGTAAAGCACAGTATCAGTATGTAGGACTACTTTAAAGCAGATGTGTATTTCAGTATGTGGTGTAAATCTGTGGAATTCTCTACATAATGATTTAAAGAGTTGTACAAATATATTTCAGTTCATGAAAATGTATAAAGAAATAAGTTGAGGGGTAATGTTTTCCCTATGACTATTTTTTTTATTTGTTATTGTAAGTATTGATTGTTAAATATGTGTAATTGACAGACCATCTATTTATATTGTTTTGAGTAAGGGGCAGGCCAAATAACATTTTCTTCTTCCTGCTCCTTTTCACTCATGGAATGTACAAATTGGGAGGTGCTTTTATTACGAAATTGTGCTTTTGTGGAGCTGTGCATTGCCATGAACGGAACAAATAAAAATGAAATGTGTAGAGAATATTCCATGACTTGGACCAAGCCAAACCATTGAAAATGTATGGTACAAGGGTGACAATGGCAAACCAATCAGCTTTTTATCTAATTTCCTGCACAATTTTTATTGAACACTGATATGTCAATAGTAAAGTCTAAAGTGAAATATCAGGTGACTAAAAGAAAGGAATAGATTGTTATAATACCTTTTCAAAGATGGAATACTTGGCCACTTGAAAATCCAATGGATATTTGGGGAGATCATTGTCATTTTCGGTGTATACCCTGCAAACAGGCATAAATGTGAGTCATCATTTCAATACTTGATACAGAAAACTGTACGGCTACTTTGTTGATCAGTCGGTTAATCTGTCAGTTTGGTTGAAGTCGGCCAAGACTTTGTTAGTTGATTCGTTTTTGTGTTATTTCCTGCAAAATACTAAGTTCCATATCTGGTTTGCATCAGATTTAAACCGGTCCTACTGCACGACTGCAAGTCAGAAACACAATTGTACAGATTTGTCAATTAAAGGTGCTATATATCAAATGTTATGTAGAGTAATCATTAAAAAATAAACATCCGCAGAGCTTTTAGAAAGTGCTGAATAAAAGCATTGCCCCAATATAATTATTGATGAATTAATTCGTAATTTAATTTTTTTTGCGGGTCCAAAATTAATGTTGTTTACATGTTGCATGCATGTATCCCTACTTCCTATTTCCCCACATGGAATGCACCTGATAAATTATACTCCAGTGCTACATCTAGTGGCTGATTGTTATCTATATAGCACCTTTAAATCAACTAATTCATTAGTCGACAAAGTCCTATGACTATTAGACGAATACGAATTTCAAGGACAGCCCTAGAAAGCCCCTTAACCCTTTCACTACCACACTACAGAAGGTTAACTTTTCACTACCACTACAGACGGTTAAGCATCTAGTGTGGTTGTGAACGGGTTTTAACCTTCTGTAGTGTGGTTGTGAAAGGGTTAACCCTTTGTTGTGTGGCAGTGAAAGGGTTAACCTTTTGTATTGTCGCAGTGAAAGGGTTAACGCGTATCTAGGCTTTGTTTAAAATTTCTATATTTTCCCCACTTTCATCACCAGTGACAGTATTATGATTGTATTGTGCACCTTTAATACTGTACCTAGTAAAAGTTTAAACAGATACAAAGCACCTTGATTAAACATTTAATTTCTGCTTTACATAAGAATATGAAAATGAGCAAGAGGTGGTGCAGTAGTTGCATTCACACAAATGTAAAGGTGCTATAGATAAACTTATGTAGAGTAATCATAAAAAAAATACATTCACAGAGATTTTAGAAAGGTGCGGAATGAAAGTATAGCCCCCCCCCCCCCCCCCCATTGGCAGCTCCAGTAATCACTGACTGTACACACCTGAACTTCCCCAGGAGGTTACTAGTGCCAATCTTCTCCTGAATCCCCGCCTCCTTTGTCTGATTGACAGAGTCAACAATCTGGGTCTGGTCTTTGGACTGCTGAGCAACTGGTTGACTTGTCACTGCCTTCTTAGACACTAATACAACACATGCATACACATACATGTGCACACACACATGCCATGCACACACACAGTACAGTAAAAAAAAGAAAAAATACACACACCCATTCAGCAAATAAGACACATTGTTATCAGACCAGAAAGTCCTGTTGGCTTAAACTGACACATTGGTTGGATTCAAAGCTTTATTTTTAGTCATTATGCTGAAAACAGGAAGAACAAAGAACCTACTATACTGTATCTGTGCCGTTACCTGAGTATACAGTACCAGGGCCTTGTTTTGACAGAGGGATGGGCTGCGACCAGGGGAACAGAGGAGGAGGAGATGATGAAGGGGGAGAAACGTCCAACTCGTACTCCTCCACGGGAAGCAGGACGCCCTCCTCTAGACAGCGGGACACATAGTCCAACGTAACCACGGGCGTACAGTGCTTCTGGATGCTGCGCACACGATTCCTGCTCAGGCTGGAGACACTGCTGGCCACCACCATAGAGCACTGTGGGAGAGAGAGGGGGCAGGGGAGAGAGAGGGGGGAAGAGAGAGAGGAAGGGGGAGAGGGGAAGAGAGAGAGAGGGGGAGGGATGGAGAGAATACAGAGACAAATTAGGGGAAGTGAGGGAATACAGAGAGGGAAAGAGAGAGCAGAATTTGATCCTCAGGAATAAGCAATCAGAGGATTTTGTACTGTAATCAGAAGTAAGCAACAGTTGAAGAAGGCATATTTTTTGTCAAAACATCAGACCTGCTGGTTGACCACATAAGAGATGCTGCCTCCATTCTCTGTTATGACTGACTGCAACCTCTTCTTCTCCTTAAAAGGCAGATTCTTCAGCTCCAAAAGCACAGAGCAGTTCTCAAATAAAGCCATACCTGAGAGGAGAGAATGGACCAAACAAATTCACCATAACTGGTTTTATGACATGCCACACACACATTTTAAATGCTTTATTTATGTCCACATAAATACAAAGGACATTAAGGACACAAACACTAACAGTGCAATTAGCTCATTGGGAGTCATTCAATTATGTGTGTGACTGTGCAGCACCCATTCTACACATACAATATTGACACAGATGATGTTTCAAATGTGGGTTAACAGATACAATAGCATTTCCGTAAATCTATATCTATTCTATGGGTACAAAAAGCAACGCCGTCTCCAAATAGAGCGGCTACCAATAATAGCAGATATAGAGCAATACCATCTGAAGGCCCCGAACCACTAGCTTGTGAACATGACCTAGGCTGCCACTTGACACTTGTAGCCTAGTTGTGAGATGTTCAGCTTGAGCTGCTGATATTTCAGCAACTTGGTTACAAAGGCTTCCTCCAGGCTGTGGTCGAAGGTACAGCCAACCTCTAGAATAAACACCTCTCTACTACTCTCATTAAATCAACAATGTCAGGGGTGTTGGCTGAGATGTTACACAGAACACCTCTGAATCATTATCCCACAGGCCACACATGCTGGGTTTAACAGTACAGTGCTTGTATACAGTGATAGAGGACCCAAAGGTAGAGCCGATATCTTTCGATATCAAGTCACAAATCTCACACACACACACACACACACACAAACACACACACACACACACACACACACACACATACACACACACACACACACACACACACACACACACACACACACACACACACACACACACACACAAGGAAATACATAAGTGAGCTATTCAAAGAACTGTGCTATACTCAGTGGGAACTAAACAATATTCAATATTCAATATTCAAATAGTCAATATTCAAGTTTAAAGAAAAGGGTTAGATGACTATCATGTCAAAATTACAAACTATGTTATAACTTAATATGTCATGCATTATAGGATAAGACTAAGAGATAACCATTATAGTACATCTGAAAAACAGCTGACTTCACTGTATTTATATAGCTTAAAATGGATACCTCAATGATTGTTGTCGAATTATTTCATTAGATGACAGATTTCATTGTCAGAAAGAAAGTCTGTTGCGGTTGCCTCTCTCGAAGTGCGTTCAATGTTGCCTCTCAAGTCAGCAGCAACGTTCTTCCTGGTAGAGAGCTGGACAGAAACGCCCACTCTTGTCACATGAGAAATACATGGAATGTGAGCTTTGCTGCCCTCCTCTGGCTATGAGGATGTAATAAAAATAGGAAAAGCTACACTGTACTGTGAGATGTACTTGTTGATGAGATGACTGAAGATGCTCGAATAAAATAAAACGTTGTGATTATATACTGATCTTTATGATTAAAACCTTGCAATGAAAGATCCACTGGATAATATTCACTGCTCAGTGTATACACATGAATGTGTCTGTCAAAGACTCATATAAGGTATTCATATAAGACTTTCAGACAATTTCCCTTAGGAGGACGGACACTAGGGGATTTGATTGATTGATTGAAAACTTTATTAACAGATTGCAGAATGGGTACAGTACAGTACAGCTCAATACAAACAATTGTTAAGGGGATGCAGACCAGAGAAAGACTTTCGTCTTGTTTACATCAGGGTCCCCCATTTTCAATTCATCATAACATATATGACATACATGACATACAGATAGACAGTACTGCTACATCTATACATTTATGACATACCAGATTTGCAAATACAGTACTGTTTGTGATACGAAAAGAGTCCAGAAAAGAGAGTATATACATTTGACGTAGAAACTGTACATTGGAGGAGGTTGGGTAGGGGGGGGGGGGGGGGGGGGGGGGGCTGTACATTGGAGGTGGTTGGGTGGGTGGGTGGGGGGAGGTTGGGTAGGAGGGGTGGGTGGGGGACACAGTACAACTGAACAGGCAAAACTGTACATTGGAATATTGACAAGACCATACTTGGTCATTTACTGTTCATTAGGGGGGGGTTGTGTTAGGACATTTACAGGGGCCAATTTCGAATTGCAGTCTCCCGTAGGTGTTTTTTGAGTGTTTTTGAAAGTGGGTAGTGATTCACATTCCTTTACAGCTTTAGGTAGGGCGTTCCACATTGATGTGGCATAATTGCGAAACGTGTTTAATCCCTTGTTTGAGCCGAATCTGGGTTTCACATGATTTGTGGAGCTCCCTCTGGTGTTGTGATCATGGTATTCACTGACCTTTGGGAAGTATTTTGACATGTACATGGGTACCTTGGTCGTGTAGTGTATCTTGTAGACCAGGCCCATTGCAAGTTGCTGTACTCTGTCGTCTACTCTAAGCCATCCTAGGTTGTCAAAGTGGGCAGGGATGAGGTGGGTTCTAGGGGTAAAGTCAAGCAGTAGTCTGACCAGTTTGTTTTGAGATGTTTGTAATTTTGTTTTTAGCGCCTTTGAGGTGCTTTGGTACCATGAGGTGCAAGCATAGTCGTAGTACCCTTGAATGAGTGCTCCTGCCAGAGTCTTCAGGGTATTCTTGTTTACCAGTGAGGAGATCCGGTACAAGAATCGTGTACATTGGATGCCATTTTGTCACTGCGAGATGCCATTTTGTGCTGCGAGACAGTCAGACTGGTGGTCAGAAGAACGACGAGAGTGTCCTCGATAAAGGCCCCAAATGCCCCAAGTGACTCCCTCGACTGTGTATGTCCAACGGGACCGAAAGTGCAGCGAGTTCGGCAGGGGAAAAGAAGAGGGGGAACCGGCGGTTGAGGACTGGATTGTCTCGATGAAGTCACACTTCAGAGTTAGCAGAGTGCCAGAGGAGGACCAATTGGAATTATTGAAACTACACCTGAACGGCGAGGCCAAACAGACGGTGAGGCTTATGCTGGATGAGACAGACACCCGCCCAACGGCTGTGTTTGAGATACTAGCAGAAGCTTATGGAGACAAGGTGCCGGTCGCCTGAATACTTTAGACAACAAATGTTTGTTTCCGCGTCTCTGATTGGCCAGGTCATTTCTGGTCATGTGACATGTACGCCCAATCGTGGGACCGCAAGTTTCTACACTGGTTAAGCTTAGGCGCTCTTTCGAAGTTGGTTAAGGTTAGAGTTTGTCTTAGAGCATGGCGATAGAACGCCTGCCCTGATTCCGACGGTTAAGCTTAGGCACTCTTTTGAAGTTGGTTAAGGTTAGAGTTTGTCTTAGAGCATGGCGATAGAACGCCAGGTAGTTTGCAGGCTGTTAGACCCGGAAATAGGCGCAGAACTTTCGGTCCCACGATTGGCGCACATGTCACATGACCTGGCCAATCAGAGCGCAAAACTCGAACGCGGAAACAAACATTTGTTGTCGAAAGTATTCAGTCCCGGTCAGTGTTCGCCTGGCAGAGTTTTATGATCGCAGACAAGCGGCAGGGGAGACCATCAGGCAATATGCATATGACCTACATGAGATGCTCAGACGCCTGAAGCAGTGGGAACCGACTTTGGTTCCTGATGCCGCAATCCGGCTGCAAGAGCAGTTTGTCCTGGGTCTAAGAGACGACTCACTGCGACGAGAGATGAAACAACACCTAAAAGAGAAGTCTGGTCTGACGTTTGTCGTGCTAATGTTAGCGGCGATCGACTGGTCAGAGGAAGAGGAGGTCCTATCCACTGCCTCTCCCACAGCTCCGGCCAGGGGGTAGTGAATGCTGCTGCTGCTGCAGAAGATAACCTCCCTCCACCGATCTTACAAGCTCTACTATAGTCCATTCGACAGCTAACGACACAGCAGGAACAGCTATTCCGGGCCCTGCAACAGAGAGAGCCTGACGGTGAGGAGTCCGACCGATTCGCTAGGGAGCGGCATGGAGGCCCGCCCTGCGATTCACGCAGACTACCCCGTAGGAGCGAAGATGGAAGGCTGGTCTGCTATACTTGTCAGCAGCCAGGACATATCAGTCGCGAGTGCCCATACGAGAAGGGTGAATCACGCCAGTCGGAAGCACTGGGCGTCGAGGTTTCTCCCACGCAAACACAAGGCGCCA
The DNA here is from genome assembly GCF_963971535.1 of Notolepis coatsorum. Classification (NCBI taxonomy): domain Eukaryota; kingdom Metazoa; phylum Chordata; class Actinopteri; order Aulopiformes; family Paralepididae; genus Notolepis; species Notolepis coatsorum. Next base: position 16,160,969 of record NC_140169.1, read on the forward strand.
TCAACACAGCAGCCGGTGGGTCGTCCGACATGGCGACCACCGGCCGAAGATCTGAAGATGGAGGTGGGAGGGCGTGTCGTATGATTCGCTACAAATGCGGCCAGCCCGACCGAAGCGCTGATGCCCTGTCGCACATCCCGATGAGACCAGGACCAGAGGTTCTGGTGCCTTGGAAAAGTGAAGAACCGACAGAAGCGCCAGCTATCATCACAAAGCAGACCGTGGCCCAGGGGGGGAACAGCGGATATGATGTGGGGCCAGTACGAGAGGCAGTGATAAAGGGGATCTGCCCCACCAGAGTGCAACTGCAGGAGGTGAGCCCGCTCATGCGTAAGTTCTATGGGCAGTGGGAACGATGGAGAAGAGATATTGCAGTTGGTGGTGCCGGGGACGCTGCGGCGTCACATCTACGAGACTCAACACGATCATGGGGGACATTTTGGCCAACGCGGGACACTAGGTTTAATGAGGCGGGGCTATTACTGGACAGGGATGGCGGCAGAGGCAGGGTGCGAATCATGGGGGAGCTGGGGGAGCCATGGCTCCCCTAGATGAGACATCAGCCCCCCTGAAAACATGATTTGTGAATTTTTGGGGGGTCTCTAAAATACGGACAAAAATGCTATTTTTACCATGCATGTTAACAGAATTCGGCTACAGGGCGACAATAATGTGGTCAAGAGGCATGGTTTCTATCTTGAGCCTTAACTGGCGTGGTTCCTTTTATTCACATGAAGAGCAGCAGTAACATACAGGTCTTCTCTCACTGAGAGACATGGGGGGAGAGAGAGAAGTGGGAGGAGACATCTACTTTTATACTCGCCACATGGTGGTGTACCTGAGTGGCTCCGCCTAGAGCGCCCTCTAGTGGAAACAGTTATATATGCAGTTAGATAATAGTTAATAGTTAATAACAATCCTACACATAACCTCTGACTTCAACACTCCCACTTAGGTTTGTATTAGCATACTGGCTGACTTCTTGGAAAAACATTTTACAAAGGAAATAATATAATCCCAAAAACATCAACAGGGTATGACAGTCAATATCTTCACATTAAACATGACCCTTGCAAATCCCTTCAATTTTAATTTGAAACAGGTTTCCTCATAGTGTCTGCTACTCTGTCGTCCATTGGACAGTAAACCGGTGTCATTCTTTCTTATCTGATGACATACCTGATGAGATGATATTTTCTATAATGGCATGTTTACATCTATGTTGACACATTGGGTTCCTAGCAATCACAATGGTCCCCTGGTTGTCCTCATAAACAACAGTCTCCATAATTTTAAACGGTTTTGACAGAACGCCCATCATCTACAAAAGCACCATATTCAGCATAGAGGGTACATTTCAATTACCTACTAAATTTTTTTTTTTTTACTTTATTTTTTAGCGTTTATCGCTTTTCTGGTCAAGCATGACCGACAGTTGTAGAGTGAAACGGGAGGGAGAACAGGGGAAGACATTCGGCAAATGACGGCGGGTCCGGGAATCGAACTCGGAGTCAACCAGAACCGTGACGCAGCACGGCTCCTCCCGACGCAGAAATAGCGCCGAGATACGCGGTGAGCTACTGGAGCCCCCCTACCTACTACATTTTTGAGCAATATATTCATAATCTTTTCTCCATCACTTCGAACAGTTGTTCTAGATAAACACATTTTGCATTGTCATAGCTAGAAACATATACTCAGCTTCACAGGCTGATAGTATCACTGTGGGCTTTAAGCCTTAAACCTTTGCTGTCTTTTATGAAACACCGCTGTCCGTCTGCTGCACCTCTGGGATAACGAAAAACATATTTTTAACGTAGTTCAATGCTTCTCTGTGGGGTCAGCAAAAATACTGTGACATTCTTACCCACTACAAAAACATAAGTCAGGGCGAGTACAGGTTGTCTAACAAAATGAAGCTACCCACAGTTTATCTATACATCTCTTACTTCAGTCAAAACACCTCAGGAGCTTTTCCACATATCTCCTCTGGGATACCTCCACACAATTTTCAGTATTTTAAACATGGTAACTCATCCACCTCTGTACTTAAACATGGGACCCATTTCTGTATTTAAACGTGGAATTAAACATAGGATTCATTTCAGTATTCAAACGTGGTCTCTAGTCAGTGTGAGGAGTTTTTTTTGCGGAGCCCAATAGCAAACACACGAGGAGAGAGAATGGAGCGGTTTAGGGTGTTTTAATCGTTCTCCCCAAGCAGACAGAAATCACATCCAGAAATGTACAACAGACAGGAATGAATGTTATTGGGGTTAGTACAGGTGCACTCCTTGTGCAGTACGGGATAATGTTCTTTAGGACAGGTGCACTCCTTGTGCAGTACGGGAGAATGTTTTAGGACAGGTGCACTCCTTGTGCAGTACGGGAGAAGGTAGACACCGGCTGTGTCGGGGGTGAGAGCAGGAACTCCTTCGTCAAGCTCCAGGGGTCCAGACGGGCTCGCTGGAACGGAGGTCCTTGGGCACAAGAGAAGGAAGGTCAGAACAGGGAATAATAATATGAGAGTGTCTAGCAGGTCTTCAGGCTGAGGCGTCGTACCTAGGTAGGCAGTTTAACACTGCGACGAGGGACGACAGGATCCATCAGGTGATATAGGGGCTGCTTGATGAGGGAATCCCTCACAGCCACGCTGATTGATGCTCGTCTGGCAGCGTGGGAATGCTGCCGCAGGAAGCTGCCCATATATGGGCGCGGCAGGATGAGGGCAGAGGAAGGCCCGAGCCCTGACCATGACAGGACCCCCCCCCCCTCTACGGGCGCCTCCTGGCGACCCTCCAGGCTTGTCAGGGTTATCCAGGATCAACCCGCGGGAGACCCAGCTGCGCTCCTCCGGGCCGTAGCCCTCCCAGTCCACGAGGTATTGGAAGCCGCGGCCGTGGCAACGCATGCCCAGCAGCTGCCAGACGATGTAGGCCGGGTGGTCGTCGATGACCAGCGGAGGGGGAGGCTCCGAAGCTGGAGGAGACAGGGGACTGGAGACCACCGGCTTCAACTGGGAAACATGAAACGAGGGGTGAATGCGCATGATGGAGGGAAGCTGGAGTTTGACGACTGAGGGGTTGATAATGGACAGAATCTTATAGGGACCAACAAAACGGGGGGTGAGTTTGCGGGACAAAGACTTGAGCGGCAGGTCCCGGGACGAGAGCCAAACCATCTGACCTGGTTGATAGTCGGGAGCCGGGGTCCGGTGGCGGTCTGCGAAGCGACGGCCCTTGTGTCCTCCCATATCCTCCTGCAGCGGCGAAGGTGGTCCTGCACCGATGGAACAGCGATCTCCTCCTCCTGTGCAGGGAACAGCGGGGGTTGGTAGCCCAGAGAGGACTCGAAGGGGGACTGACCTGTGGCCGCGGAGGACAGAGAGTTGTGGGCGTACTCAATCCATGGCAGGAAAACACTCCAGCCGGAGGGGTCCCGGGTCATCACGCAGCGGAGGGCGGACCCCAGGTCCTCGTTGGCCCGCTCCGACTGACCGTTGGTCTGCGGGTGGTATCCGGAGGAGAGACTGACCGTGGCCCCCAGGGCCCGACAGAAGGCCTTCCAGACTTGGGAGATGAATTGCGAGCCCCTGTCGGAGAAGATGTCCACCGGGATCCCGTGGAGGCGGAAGACGTGGAGCACTATCAGGTCTGCGGTTTCTGAAGCAGAGGGGAGTTTGGGGAGAGCAACAAAGTGCACAGCCTTCGAGAAACGGTCAACGATAGTGAGAATGACTGTGTTACCATGTGAGGGAGGCAGACCGGTGACGAAGTCCAGGGCGACGTGCGACCACGGCCGACCAGGAACAGGGAGCGGACGGAGGAGCCCGGCGGGTGGTTGGTGGGAAGCCTTCCCACGAGCACAGACGGTGCATGCAAGGACGAAGGCGCGGGTGTCTTCCCTCATGGAGACTCACCAGAAGTGCCGCCTCAGCAGGGACAGGGTACGGTCGATCCCAGGATGACAGGCGAACCGGGAGGCGTGGACCCACTGGAGCACCTGGGAGCGGACAAGGTCGGGGACAAAAAGCCGGTTAGGTGGGCCGTTACCTGGATCAGGCTGGACGCTCTGGGCCTCCCGGATGACAGACTGGATCTCCCAGGTGGCGGCGGCCACCAAGCAGGAGGAGGGGAGGATAGTGTCAGGGTGCGCGGGACCCTCTTCGGGGACAAACTGCCAGGAGAGGGCGTCTGGCTTGGTATTCTTGGAGCCAGGCCTGTAGGTCAGGGTGAAATTTAACCTGGCAAAGAACAGTGCCCAGCGTGCCTGGCGGGAGTTCAGGCGTTTGGCCGTCTGGACGAAGGCGAGGTTCTTATGGTCAGTCCAGACCAGGAAGGGGATCTCTGAGCCCTCCAGCCAGTGCCTTCATTCCTCCAGGGCCAGTTTGACTGCCAGGAGCTCCAGGTTCCCAATATCGTAGTTGACCTCCGCTGGGGTCAGGCGGCGAGAGAAGAAGGCGCAGGGATGCAGTCTCTGGTCGAGAGCAGAGCGTTGGGAGAGGACCGCCCCTACTCCGGTACTTGAGGCGTCAACCTCCACCACGAACTGGCGGGACGCGTCCGGCTGGACGAGGATGGGCGCGGAGGTGAAGCGCTGGCGCAGCTCGGCGAAGGCGGAGTCCACTCTGTCAGACCAGACGAAGGGCATGGAAGGCGAGGTGAGTTGGGTGAGGGGTGCAGCGACCCGGCTGTAGTCCCTGATGAAACGCCGGTAGAAGTTAGCAAACCCCAGGAAGCGTTGAAGCTGCTTGACGTTGGTGGGACGTGGCCAGTCGGACACTGCCTTGATCTTCTCGGGGTCCGCCCGGATCTTGCCGCCCTCGATGATGTAGCCGAGGAACCCGATGGAGGAGACGTGGAACTCACACTTCTCCGCCTTGACGAACAGCTTGTTCTCCAGTAGGCGTTGGAGGACCTGGCGGACATAGAGCGGGAAAAAATCTGAATGTCGTCCAGATAAACAAAGACAGAGCGGTTAAGGACATCACGGAGAATGTCATTGACAAGGGCCTGGAAGACAGCAGGGGCGTTGGTCAACCCAAAAGGCATTACCTTGTACTCGAAGTGACCGAGCGGGGTCTTAAAGGCCATCGTCAACTCTGCATTTCTGAGGTCCAGCTTCGAGAAAATAGTGGCACCTTGCAGGGGTTCGAAAGCAGAGTTAATCAATGGCAGGGGGTACTTGACCGTGATGTTGTTGAGACCCCAGTAGTCAATACAGGGGCGAAGGGAGCCATCCTTCTTAGACACAAAAAAGAACCCCGCGCCGACAGGAGAGGAGGAGGGGGTAATAATGCCTGAGGCCAGGGACTCGTGGACGTATTTCTCCATAGACTCCCTCTCTGGGCGTGAGAGGTTAAACAGGCGACTAGCGGGGAGCGTAGCTCCCGGGAGCAGATCAATAGCACAGTCGTACTGGCGATGAGGTGGCAGGAAAAGAGCCTGTTCGTAATAAATTGGAGGAACAGTCGCAAGGTCAATAGGTTTGTTGGGAACGGGAGAACCAGCGACTCCCAGTGGCGACCGAGCCGACCGTAGACAAGAGGCGTGGCAGTGAGCACTCCAGCTCGTGACTGAGCCCGTTGGCCAGTCTATTACAGGGTTGTGTACAGTAGAAGCCCTTAGAAGTCAGGCATTTACTGCTACTCTGCCACTACTCCACCACTCTGATTTTGTGACTCCTATTGTTCTGGACCGGGCCAGTTTTCACACCTCCACTGCTCACCCACCGGCTGGGGAGATTTTCATCTTACATTTTTATTCGTCCCAAATGTCCCAGCCCCATCTGATTTCTTAGATTTTTTCACTGTTTATTTATCATGCATTGCAACACTAATATATGGTCAGTACGCCAAGTCAGACTGCCCATATAAAAATTATCTTGGGGGTCTGAGGGCAGTAGCCCCCGACCCCCTCCCTGGGGAAGCACTTAAATTAAGTACCAGCCCCCGAAAATTAACACCTGAGTGAGTTCTAAAGTGACATTGGAGTGGTAGATGAGTGGCAGTGGGGACGTGATTCTCGAGGGCTTCTACTGTATCTTTAGCCAAGGCATGCCTAGAACGATGGGATTAAGGGGGGAATTAGTCACGTGGAAACGGATGTCCTCGCTATGATTCCCTGAGAGTTGGAGGCAGAGAGGCGTGGTGTGGCGGGTTATTCGCGAGAGCAACCTCCCGTTTAGACCTTGAGCATCGTGGGGAATTGGCAAGGCGTCGGTGGCAATGTGGAAGCGGGACACTACCCCAGCGTCAATGAGGTTTTCGTCTGCGCCTGAGTCGACCAGCGCGGACAGAGGAAGCGATTGACCATTGTGATAAAGCGTGGCACTGAATTGCATGTTTGGGCCGGACAGCTCCGGTAGTCCTCTCATTATCATCGCCATCATTAGCCCATCGCTTGGTGCTTCTCCGGCACTCCTCAATGGCGTCGTGATCTGCTCCGCTCTGTTGACGTATTCGGTCACAGTCTCGGTGGTCCCCTTCCTCAGGCCCGTTAGTGCTATGTAGAGGGCCACGACTCTGGGTCTTCCTCGCCCGATGAAATGCTCTCTCAATACCGCCAGGTTTTCTCTGCCTCGGTCTTTAGTGTCGCGGAATATCATCCCCAAGCTGGTGTCGTCGAGCATCAACGCTAACTCGCAGTCGTCTAGGGCTTGCTCTTCCGCCGTCAGTTCTTCCGTGGGGGCCGCCAGGATCGTCTCCTTCAGCCCCGCCCCGTGCATGCAGCATAGCATGCGCTCTTCCCAGAGCTCATAGTTCTCTGCTTTTCCATTGAATGATGGCCATTAGCTCCTTCTCTTGTTTTCCATCCTCTTCGTTAGTGGTAGGCTTAGCTTTAGCTCTTGTTGGCCTATCGTATAGCCACACGGTGCTCCCGGCGCTAAACTAGCCTATACTTCAGCTAAGCTTGCTACAGTACCCTTATTATTTCGCCCCGGCGTTATTTGGGCCCATAACCTGTTAACAGAATTCGGCTATAGGGCGACAATAATGTGGTCAAGAGGCATGGTTTCTATCTTGAGCCTTAACTGGCGTGGTTCCTTTTATTCACATGAAGAGCAGCAGTAACATACAGGTCTTCTCTCACTGAGAGACATGGGGGGAGAGAGAGAAGTGGTAGGAGACATCTACTTTTATACTCGCCACATGGTGGTGTACCTGAGTGGCTCCGCCTAGACGCCCTCTAGTGGAAACAGTTATATATGCAGTTAGACAGTTAATAACAATCCTACATATAACCTCTGACTTCAACAATGCATTTCTCATTTTTCTGTAATTTTCTGTATCGTCATCATCGTGTATAATAATAAAACTAGGCTATTTTGATGTATGATTAATGATTTGTGCACTAATTCACCGTAATAGACAATAGCATAAATCTATGGGGTTGCGGCACTGCAGATATACCCTACTCGTAATAATAAGAACATGCATGCTATTCTTGCGTTTACCATTCAGAGCGTGGCGGCGCTGCACTGCAGTCTGCAGGCAAAAATCAACTTCACCCGCCGTTTAAAAAAAAATACAGGTATCCAGGATAATGTCGAAAGTTAAACGAAATACAAAGAAGGCGAAGCAGCCTGCTGCGGGGACTACTTCTGTGACATGCAGATTTTGAGAATTGGGCAGATCTTGACCATCAGGTCGGTGGTGATAATGTTGAATTTTTTTGCCTACTATAATAATGTTAGACTCTATGTGTTTGGTCGTGGACTTGTTGTTCGGTATTGGTTCATCCGTGTGTTTATGTGTAAATAGGACTGTTGTGTGTGAATTTCAGTGTTGGATCAGAGGGGTTAATCTGAGCATGTGTATTTAGACACCTGTGTGGTGTGGACTATGTGTGGTTCTGTAATACTCATACCTATAGCCTATGGCCTGTGTCGACCGGGGACGTTTTATGAGTTGTCAGCTCCTTTCTGTCATTAATTTCTATCGCTAGAGACGCGACAGGCGTGCTCCTTTTCCCAGCTCCGCGCCTCGCGTTTATGCGCTCTCGGCGGCAGCGTTTTTGGGCGGAGCGCTCCCAGCGCATAAAGTTGAAACTAGTTCAACTTTTGGAGAGGAGCGCCGCTCATCAAGGTAACTCTTTTCGACCGACCAATCAACATCGAGGAAGTGCTGACCTGCACAGGGCAGGGGCAGGGGAAGGCGTGTGGTCGGACTTACAGAGCGAGGACGAGCCCGTTGCTGGCAACCTGTCTGGGTATGGACGATTCAGACACAGGGTCTGAAGAGGGGGAGGTCGGACCACTCCGACCAAGGAGGACTACTAGGGGTCGTTTGCCTGCCGGGTATCGTCACGACTATGTAATAAAAGGTGTGTTTTGTGAACAGTGTTTGCATGCCTTAGCCAAGCGGGTGTCAGGCTCCAAGTAAGGTTAAAGTCGGAGTTAAATGTGTAAACATGTGTCGTGCGACATTGTTTGTCTAAGGACTGTTTAAGTGTATGTGATGTCTGATCTGATAACTCTGCTTTACGGGAGGGTTGTGTGACTTGCCTTGGGACTTGGCAAGTTTAAAGTGGGGGGAAATGTAGACACATGAATGTGTCTGTCAAAGACTCCGGTATTCATATAAGACTTTCAGACAATTTCCCTTAGGAGGACGGACACTAGGGGGTGCTGCGAGACAGTCAGACTGGTGGTCAGAAGAACGACGAGAGGTGTACTGTGTAACCCACAAACGAAGCTAGGTGCACGCCCCTTCCTACAACGTCCATGAACAGGAGCAGTCGTGTGGGAGAAGGCGCTTCCAAGCAAGGAGCTAAAGGCTAACAATGTGTCCATATAATAGTGTATAGCGCCAAGTATTTGCGAATTAGAACACAAGTATAGGCATCGAGGCGTCATGTTATTGAAACGACGGTCACCGACTTACGGGAGAAGACTACTGGAGTTTGGCGTTTTAGCAGTATAGGTCGGTAGCTATTGTAGCCACACCGGCTACTAGTTAACACAAAGTATCGGAGTTAGCCTTTGTAGCTTAGCTCGTCGAGGCCCGCAGGCTACAGCAAAGAGAAGGACATTTTGCCGGGGTTCTACTGGACGTCGCCTGCAGCTACGGAAACCACCAACTGACTGTCCGCACCATGCATCCCGGGCGAGGGTGTACCAGGTGACGGTCGCTAGAGACCATTTTGATTTCACCGTCAAATAAGCACAGCCGTTATGAACACGCGTGCTGGAGCCAGCCACGGCTAGACTGTTCACTGTGACTCTGACATTGTATGTGCAAGACTTCAGCGCCATGGCTGTGAACTTAAGGAATATAACGTGCTCGTTAAAGGTACACCCCGCGCTGTTTCTTGCTGTTGGATTACAAATCCCTTTTATTTGTTCATGCTCGAGAGGGTCATAGCGTTTGCGGCCACTACGTTCCCCAGCCACGACAGGGCGCTTCAACGTGGGGGTTTGTTATTTTGGTACAGCCGGCTTAGCTATAGGAGACGTTATTTTTAATTTTGTATCTACTTTTTCTCCCATTTTCTATTTTTCTCCCATCCCAATTTCGTATTGTCCAATTCTTCCCTCCCCTGTCTCGAACGTTGGTAGACCATGCCTCCCACAGGCCGGCTGCAATGTGGACGAAGCCTTGCATCACGTGTCCCCTCTGGTACACGAGGAGGCAGCCGTCGCATCTTTTCACCTGAACAGCGCGATCTCTCAGCGGCGAGGGTCTGCGTGGGAGGGTCGCCGCACCAACCGACCTGTAGGAGTCGCTGTCCACAACGTCCGATCCCCACCCACCAGCTTCCCACCCCTAACACTGCCAATTGCGTTAGTATGAACGACCAGCCAAGCTGGTAGCAATGCCGAGAGCTGGGCTCGAACCCAGCATCTCCTGCATTAGTGGCAAGCGCCTTGCCCACTGCACCACTTAGCCGCCCCACACGTTCTTTTGAAGTGTGGGCCCCACTTATGTTTGGTTCTTTTGTGTGTGTGTTATCAGCGTAGTCGAGCTGAAGTGTATGCGGGGGCAACATAAAGCGTTCGAGGCTCTCGGGTGGAGAAGTGTGGGGAGGGAGCGTTAACCCTTAAGGGGACATTGTTGTGCGCTGTGTTACTGTTGTGTCGATTTTGCAACACACAAGTAAATGGAGAGAGACTGATAATTGGATCCACGTGGTCGTGTGTATTTATTTCGAATAATATAATTACTAACCCCCTTGAACTACTTGGGAACCAACCTGTTATGATCAATTAGCCAAGGTATTTAAAGGGGCCATGTACTAAACTGGAAGACAGGTGAAAGAAGGTACGTTAATATTGTGGGGAAAACTGTTTGGTCTATTACTTACACTGGGTGTGGGGGGATGTGTCACCTACTAGGTGGGACAGGTTATTAAGGGGAACTACAGTTTGCTAACAGGTACCAGCCACTAAAGAGCAGGTGGTGCTTACTGCCAAAACTCCTAGGTTAGTAAACCCTAGGCCCCGCTAACTACATGCTTATACTTTACGCCTTGTAGCGTGGCAACTACAGTCGGGGGCCCGGCGGGACATAGCTCCTCCGTGTTCCTACTACCCAGTGTTTGTAGAACCTCACCCTCACTAAGCAGGGATCATTCACCCTGTTACATCAGCATAATACAGAACATCCACAGTAACATGTCTATCCCATCTGTTTCTTCCGATTCTGGTGAACTTGTACAGATGCACCATAGAAAACATACTAATAACTGTCTGGTACGGCACCTGCTCTGCCTTGGACCAGATAGCACTGTGGAGGGTGGTGAACACGCCCAGCGCATCACCGGTACACCACTACCTGCAACTGAGGCTGATTGATTGATTGATTGATTGATTGATTGAAAACTTTATTAACATGTAGACACCTGAATATGTCTAACAATAATTCAATGTGTCTAACGTTAATTCCTTGTGTAGACACCTGTATATGTCTGACAATGATTCAATGTGTCTAACGCTAATTATTTGCATTCCCTGTGTCCGCGAGGACGTTGTGTTACCGGCTGACTGCTCTTGATCCTCCCTACCCTAACCTTGACACTTAACTTGCTACCTCTCTTGACGGGTCCCTATCCTAACATTGACACTTAATAGTGGGACAGGATACAGGTGCCGCCAGAGGGAGCTGGTGGTTACGTTAGGCAGGGAGACACAGGTGAAGAAGGATGGGCTCAGCGCGGGCGCTTTCGGCAGAACTTCCTCTTCATCGTTTTCCAGAGAAGCAAGAGGTCGCTTGGAGCTGGAGCTCCGGACATTAAGCACGCGGAATATAAACCCAGTTACGAGGCGGGTTAGTAATGGAATATGCAATAGCTTAGCTTTCAGTTAATGCTAAAGAGACATTGTGAACGAAGAAGCAGATGTGCTACTGCCGAAGAGTGTGGTAGATATTGCACACGTTGCGTTTTAGCTAAAGTATAGGCGTCAGGACAGGGGGTCGTCCCGACCCACAGCTTAGCTTCAGTTAGGCCTAGCACCACAGTTTAGCCCGCGTGTCGCCCCACCCCTCCAGCCCAGCAGCGGACGTCACTGCACTGCACACACTTCCAGCCCCTCCGAGCCGTTGCCCCAGCAGTCACCTGCCTAACGTCTACCCAGCCCCGCCTCCTGCTATCAAGGGACTTCTCAACGGCCATCTCACCACACGGACGTTTGGTGGTGAGAGCAGGCCCACCCTTGGTTAAGTACACTCAAGCCAGTTACAGTGAGCGCTCCGAGTGCTGGAACTTTATCGGTAGACATTATCTTTGTGCGGAGCGGGCCCTTTAAGGGCGAAGAGAAGCAGTACTTTGAACTGACACTGGTAACAGTGATTAGGGGCGCCCCGACATTTATTATTTTGGGGAAGCCGGCTATAGATAGGACTTTTGTTTTCAATGTGGGCCCACTGTCTTTTGGTTGAATGTGGTGTGATAACGTGTGTTCTTTTATAAAATTCCCATTGAGTAGCTCCTGTATCCCTCTCCCTCTTCCTCCCCTCTCTCCCCACCTACGGGGTAACGAACAAGTATTTAAACCCTTAAAGGGACGGGTTTTATTACTGTGTCTTGACCAGTGTGGGAAGAACTTTAGTCATTGCCATAGAGTGAGAGCACTAGGTGCCCAGTGTGGAAAGAGCTTTGATTCTTGTGCCTTGTGTAAATACATGTCAAAGAGATAAGTCTTTCAGTAAAAGAGAGCTAAATGGGCGAGCTCCCGTAGCTCACCGCGTACCTCGGCGCTATTTCTGCGACGGGGACAACCGTGCTCGTCACGGATCTGGGGTACACGAGTTCAATTCCCGGACCCGCCGTATTTTCTCAGAGTGTCTTCCCCTACTCTACATCCCATTCAATCTGTTTCTGTCGGTCATGCTTGACCAGAAAAAGCGATAAACGCTAAAAAATAAAGTAAAAAAATAAAAAAATAAAAAAATAGCTAAATGGGAACACTGTGTGCGTGTCTGTTAATGTGCATTCTGTCTAACCCTTTCCTTTCCGGGTAATGCTCATTATTGTTTAACCCTTTCACCACCCCCTGCCTATGCATCATTGGGACAGGTCTCTACTCGCCAATCAGGAAGGGTACTGCTTTGGGGAGAAAGTATATCATCCATCATTACTGTCATCGGGTGTGGGAGGGCACAGGAAGTATTGGGGGAAGTGTGGGTGTGTGGGGAACTACTGCTAATCGCCCTGGAGGGCAATAAGGACCAGCGCACCACCCCTAGGTTAGTGAATCCTAGGCCCCATCCACTCCCTCTCCTAAACCTCCACTCCAATACTCCTGGCCTACAGTCGGGGACTCAGCCGGACCCAGATCTGCTGCGTTCCCACTACCAGGTGGCAGTGTACATCCACTCCCATAAAGCAGGGATAATCCACCCTGCTACAAACAGATTGCAGAATGGGTACAATACAGTACGGCTCAATACAAACAATTGTTAACAGGATGCAGACCAGAGAAAGGCTGTCCAGCACAAATAGTGGGGACGACACACTATCATCAAGCACTGTTTGCCCTCCTCCCCTCTGGGGGGCACTACAGGAATATCCAGGACCCCAGTTCCAGGACCAGCAGGCACAGGAACAGCTTCTTCTGTTCAGCTGTCACCTTACTGAACTCTGCACCATGGTGACCCCCCCCCCTATATCTAAATGACCAGCCCCAGTCAGTAGCATGCTGTAGTAATAAAGCATGATCAATGATACAAAATACATTTGGATTTTAAAGTATTGTTATTTGCACTAGGAGCTAGTTTATCAGGGAGGCTATAGAAGCTGACGGTATAGCACTGACATCACATACCTCCACATAGCTCTGTAGCAGAACACCAGGTTCTGGTTTGGATTAGCATCATAGCCCTGTAGCTCATTTTCTCTTGTGATGTTATGTTCACTGATTGGTTAGTTCTAGAGTGCTGAGGCATATGAGAGGAGGATGGCTGATGTGGAAGCAAACTAACACAGATGTGAATGAGTCCTGATGTCTCTCTGCTTTCAACATTACAGACCTTGATTGAGCAACAGACTACACACACAATCATCTCTGTGACTTGATTTATTTATTAAACTTTTTATTTAGGAAATAACTACCATAGCTCACAGCACCAAATTCAAGTTGGTTCTGCTGTGATACAGGTTTGATCCACAAGGGGGCACGTGAAATCAGCCTAATACTGTACATAAAATGGCTGTTGCTGGTAGGTTAACTTTTACTCCATATCCCACTGATATGAATCATACAGTGTACAGCAGTTTCAGTTGTACTGGGGGTCAGGACTCTGGTTATAACTTGTTCAAATCAGAACGAGAGTAAGTGGGCATTATGGAGGAACAATGCCATCTTGAATTCATATTGATATCATAAAAGTATACAAAATCCATATTAAGACTGCAATATAGGCATTTTTAAGGACACTAATGCCCAGAAACACTTTTGTCATCACTGGTTAATCCAGTGGGATATGGTGTAATGTCGTGTTACACTTACATACAGTAGGTGGTAAATGTAACAGTATTTATTTTTACAGTGTATGGATCACACCATCCTCCTTAAAATATGTTAAACTACATACAAAGGAAATGTAGATTCTCAACTTAAAGGGGCAATTCACCCAATATAACAAAACAAACTATTACCATGGCCTTACCTGTACCTTGCGTCCCCCCTCCATCATCTGCTCTGATGCCTGAACTTCCCCAAGGGGATCATAAAGGAATATCGTATCTTAAGTTCACGTCTGGCCAGGCCTCACTTTTATCATCAACATATACTGTAGATATAGGCCAACACAGAAACCCTCCTGTCTTATGAAGGCATTAGGAGCTTGTTGTTATGGTGTAGTCAAATTCACCTATTTGAGGGAAACATCCAGGAGAATCGTCCAGATCCAGAAGATGCTGCCATTGACAAATACTATCATTACTGACTCTTCTGTGTAGTGGCTCCAGTTCCGGTTTGACTGCCGTTAGTCAGAGTTAAGAATGGATCTGGAAATTGCCAGAGAGCTCCGGATAAGATATTATCATGATAGTTTGGACACAATTAGCCGCAGCATAAAGCAAGCTGGGACGTTGTGGCTGGGACACAATGCAGAGTGTGTTGATACTGCCACCTAATGTGGTATCATTCTGTATATCATTCTGTTTTCCTTAATTTGACAGCGGGGAGAAGCTGAGGTAGTATCCCGAAGGGCAATAAAATGTAACAATTAAAAAGTAAAAGCAGTGTGTTGAAAGCCTGTGGAAGTTGTTTGTTTTTAGCTCCGAGGATGAGAACCATAGAAGGAAATAAAATGTTAAGCATCAGTATAGTATGTAGGACTACCTTAAGTAGATGTATCTTTCAGTATGTGGTGTAAAACTGATTAAAACTGAAAGAGTTGTACAGATATCTTTCAGTGTAAGAAAATGTATAAAGAAAGAATAATCAGACTTTATGAAGTTAAGGGGTAAATGTATTTCTTTCTCTCATGTTATTGTTATTTTCCAGTAGTGGCTGCACCTGTTATTGTGCCCTCTACGTCAGCGTCGGCTTGTGTGTTGGCCCCATCTAGTGTTGATGTGAGTGATGACAATGTGAGTGATGCCAATGTTGTGAGTCTTCTCTTTCCAGTGGGAGCGAGGGAAAAGGAGGAGGCCGTCATTGTTCCGTCTGAAGCAGTGGTGGGAGCGAGGCTGGACGTTCCTCCGCATGGGAGGTGGCTCTGTGTTGGAGCTGTCTTGTGGCCTATTGTGTTTCTCTTTGTTAATTTTGTTCTGTTTTCCAGGGGCGGGTCGGGCTGGTGAGGAGTGGGGCTGGGGCTGCCCATTCGTCCTGCCTGATTGCCTGATCGATTGAGGACGTTATTGACAGATTGCAGAGTGCAGCGCCGATCGATGTCACATTGTTCTAGTGCAGCGGCAATATCGTAGTCTATGAAGTTTGTCTGAGACGTGTGTTTAGAAGTGGCCACTATTTTTCCCTTTATTTATTTTGTGTGGTATTTTTTCTCTTTTGTTGTTTATGTCCATTTCCCCATTTTTATTCTGGGGTTATGGCCATACATTTAAGGGGGGGGGGTGTTATGTGTGTCATGTGCCCTGATCAGGCGTTCCTAGTGTGATGTGTCATGTCTAGATGTAGTCCTCTGTCCTAGTGTGTAGTCCCCATTGTTTTTCCCCAGGTGTATCCAATTACCATTAACGTTAGGTTATGACTATAACCAAGTTCTGTTAGTTAGGGGCGATGCTTGGCTTCGCCTTCTGCACTATCTCGCGTACGTGCACGCGTACTGAATAAACCACAAATGTACCTCTAATACCAGTATTAGTCTGACCACACCCCTCATCAGCTTACCTTCATAAGCAGGTGTGTGGTCACCTGCTCTCCTCCTTCCCAAGCTTTCACCACAAGGTGAGGTCAAGGGCTGCAGCGGCCGTCCGAAGCCAAGCATCGCCCCTAACTAACAGAACTTGGTTATAGTCATAACCTAACGTTCTGTATCGTTAGTGGCTTAGCTTGGCTTCGCCTTCTGCACAAGGGAGGCCAAGCGGAGCCACTTGGCTGACAAATACACCCCGCTGACAGCCCCCCAAAACCATCAGAACAGGGAGGGCCGAGCCCCCCCGACCCCCCCTAATGGAGGGTAGCCCCCCTATTAGGGACGTCACGGGAGGGCGACGGACCCGACCGTGCGAAGAGGCACTCAAGCAACTCAACGCACAGGGTGAGCAGACCGTGGCTTGACCCACGACTACACACACGCACAACCCGCATGCCACCCGGGAACGAACGGAGGAACAACCTCGTTACTGCCCCCAGAATCACGGGGTCAAGGGCAAACCCAACCCCGTGGCAAGGCCGTAGCAGCGGAGCACGAAGGAAGACCCAGACCCACCAAAAGGACTGGACTCCCTGGAATGGGGGCCCGGAGAAGTCCATGATGCCAGCATCAAGACCCCACCAGGTGGGCACGTAGTGCCCCGCCCCCCACATCGCCAGCGTATTCGGACAAAGGCCCCTCAGTTACTGCACCTGGTATTCCCAGGCGGAACCAACCAGGCCAGTAAGCCGAGCGGGCCCCGTCCCCCCAATAGTACACCGCCTGGCACACTGACCCTGCAGAATAGGCAGTCAGCATGGCCGTAAGCACACAAAAAAGGTTAACCAACGGAAGCAGGCAGCGCACCGGGGAAAAACCAGGCAACAGGCTGTTAACCCTAGCCTGGAGACTGCGGACGAGACAGGCGCCAGAGGGGACAGCTGAACACAGCCGCCCCGGCGGAAGGAGCGTAAGCTGGCGGTGTTGCATGACCAAGCCTCCATTTAACAACCCCCACCCAGAGGGGTCGAGGCAGAGAAGGCTGACACGATTGGCAGACGTCATGAACGTGCAGGGGCACCCTCAACCGGTGAACCCGGGAGTTGACACTGCTCCAACACACCAGGGAACCAACCACCTCGGTGTTACCCAATGCGGTGGTCGTTCCTATAACCCCTCAAGAAAAAACTCCAAAACACACCTGCGGGTATACACCGGCTATACCGCAGTACAAGTGTTTCAGTTTCCAAAAAGGGTTAACCCAGGCCTACGGGTCGCAAACATCACTTCGGACCGGGCCTGGCGGTACGGGAAGCACAGGGTCACCAGAGGAGGTCAAAAAACCACCCCCACAGGCCCCTCTTCGCCATGCGTGAGAGAGGAGCGAAAAACAATGGAGAACCAGCCCCTAAGCACACCGTACCTGGTATTCCCCGGCGGTCTCCCAACCAAGTACTAACCAGGACCAACCTGTGTAGCGGCCGAGATCCGACGAGATCGAGCGCGTACAGAATGGCATGGCTGTAAGCCATGACGACAGTGCTGAGTAAAAACATACCCAACCAGGGTCTCCATAGCGCTTAACCCTGTGACACCCAGACCGACCTGGCATTTTTCCCCCTGAAAAAAGCCCAAGTCCCTCAGGGTACCAGAACAGCAGATCTGCATCCCCGGCGGACAACGGGTTCAACTGATCTGGACCAGCGTGACCAGAACCAGTCCCGTGCCCTAACCACGCCGACATGCCCCAGGAAAAGGGCAGATATGCGTGTTGATCTTAACATGAAAAGAAGGCGCCACCCAGACGTCGGGACGAACCGCGCCTGGTGGCCCACCCCAAGGGCGTGAGACCCCACTACATATGTTCAGATCCATCCCGTCATCATCCCCTAGACATGAACGAGGATCCGTCGACAACCCACCCAGGTCATGGGATGTGGTCGCCGGAAGAGGAAAAACCCCCATCTCAGTTGCTTTATAAAAACGCTGTTTCAACCACAAGCAACTAAGGCGTGCCAGTCAATCGCCTGTTTACAGCGAGCTAGCACTATACGTGCGTCGGGACACACCCCCATCAATGAACAGGCTATTTAGACCTGCCATTGAATCCCCAAGGCGCCCAGGGGAACGACAAGAGGGGTGTGACACTCCCTAACTCCAACACTTCTGGAATAGAAAGAAGGAAGCATCAACAGTATGTATCCCAGTCTACACAGCCGGGGTAAAAAATGTTCACATTTTTACATCCCACCACCCTCCCATAGGAAAGAGACGGGGATCCCCAGAGAGACTTCCCACGCGAGCTGTACAGATTGAAAAGAATATATTGCACCTTGAGCCATGTAAAAAACTGGTTTTAGGGCCTCCGGGGAAGAGGCACCGAACCCAACATACACACTCAATAAACGAATTGAATCGAATATACATACAATAGAAAAGGACCCTTCTAGAGGGTCCACTCACTTTGACAATCTGAGGAGGAAGGCTCTGTACTCTGATGGAGGCTTCCTCACATGGATCACATGGAAGAAGGAGTCCGAACTCACAGAAGGCCTGAGTAGGCGCTTGGTGAGGAGGAGCCCTGACCACCCCCCCTGAAAACAGATCCATCACATGGACCTGAACAGCACACGGAAGTCCTACCAACAGAGACGCGCACGGTGACGTACTCTATGGCGGGGGAATTCCTGCGGTGCACACGCCCAATATACCAGGCCGTGGGACCAGGAACTCCCTCCCCCCCCCCCCCCCCCCCCCCCCGTAACGTGCCGAACCGCCACGTGACGGGAACCTTGAAGGACAGGGGGTGTACCCCTGACCGACAGAACAATGGGGAGAGGAAAGGTTACCAGTTCACCCCTTTACGACCCCACACCCATGATACGACGTAACGACAAAAAGAGAATATGACACAGTCATAGTCAGCTCTATGAAGCGTTTCACAGCTCCACACAGCGCACGAGCTAACCTGCTATCTGATTTTTACTAAGGAAAAACACAGAATAGAGAGGGCTCTAAGAACCCCGGTCCAACATACACATGTGCTTCTGTGGCCAGTACAACCCAGTTGTAGGTCACATGACACACACAACCCATCATCATCACAATGAGAGAATACATCATTCTTGATTAGTATCGACCACAGGCCTTGCTAAGCACACGACAGCAACCAAACCAATTTCCCTTTAGGAAATAAGTTTCTCCAGCAGATTTAGCACAACCTCAGCAATCAAGCTGAGAGTTACATCGTATCCCTACCACACAAAAGACACAATTAATGCACAACATGTCTGATAGGAGGTGATAAAGTCCCCAGGGAACCGGGGGGGGAAAAACACAATCCTCCTATTTTACCCTCAACACGGCCAGTTAAAACAGGAAAACCTGTTAATGTGTGAACTCACTGTCCATTGTCATTACAGTCTGAGAAAGAACATTCTTTTACTCACTCGTCACCAAGCATAGCTTCATAGGTTAGTTGCCTTAGTAGTGAGTACACGGTACACATAAACACCATGATGTTTCTCACACAACAACCAGATCAATACATCACGACCTGCACGGAGAAGCTACTGCCAGTGACAAAAACAGCTCACACACAACCCGCAACGTATCTCAAATGCATTGCAACAACACACGTTTTGGGAAAAAACACCGTCATTCACAATACATTTAGCAAGGTAAAACCAGAAGACGTGTTATGAGGGTCTGGCCAACCCCGTACCTGCCCGGAACGCAGATCAGCGAAGTGCAGTCATAAGCCACCGTAGAACACAGCCCTCTTTGTTGACGCAATCCCCGTCTAGGCTCAGGCAGGGTTGACAAACATCCCCTGTCAAAGATGACGTCGTGGTCAAGAGTGTAAAACATGTTAAAAATCAAAGCACGTTCAACAGAATAGCATCAAGCTAACGGCTGCTCCAACCGTTCTGGTGCTATCGCTTCCGCTCGCGAGACGCCGATCTACGACGCACGCGATCAGGAGCGAGCTCCCGGCGGCGCGCGAGAAGCCTAAGCTACCCCGCGCCAGGCCACCGACCGGCTAACCGTAAGCTATGAACATGTAAACAATGACATAACACTCACCCAGACAGGCCGCCGTTCTGAACCCTCCTCACTTTTTAAGAGAAAAGAGAAAAAACAAGACGTCAACACCGCTTCACAACGGTGACATTAACACGTCCGGCGGAATCAGCACAGTACCAACTGGCCTGTATAGCTGACTTTGAACATGAATCTGCCGCTATCGCACATTACATGCACATATCCCCTCGTGAAGGAATACTCTCATTTGGATATGAAAGATGGGGTCTTAACACGGTGACAGAGAGAATCCACTCGTCCAGAACACACAGGGATCACCAGTGTCAATGGTCGCGGCCCACTAGTTAAAACTATAATGGTCGCCAGACCAAGGCCTTCTGTCGCCTAGACGGCTAAACAAAGGACCCTAGCCTGGGGCCGGTTTCCATAAACTTTGTCTAGTAGCCCCCATAGCACTAACAGACAAGTGGAGCCCGCCAGCAAACACTACTCACCCAACCTGGAACGCACCGCTCCTCACAACAGCGGCATGTCCGACAGTTCAGCTGTGGCCTGACAGGTTTCACCCCAACAAACACAGCAAGGAACTGCAGTTGAGAAGCATGCAGCGGCGTGCTCCCAATACGAAAACCGGTGGAGGGTTTGTAGAATGATCATCATCTTCTAGACACTCCAGTACGAAGACAATATCGCCGTATTTTCTCGAAAATAGTGAGAGAGAAAATAAAGATATGATGTCAACGTATCCTTGTTTCCCAAGCTGTTCCTAATCCAATTTCTTCCATCATGGTGTCAAGTGTGGGGATCTACCGAGGCACCTCTTCCTTGTGGTGAAAGCGAGAAGGAGGAGAGCAGGTGACCACACACCTGCTTATGAAGGTAAGCTGATGAGGGGTGTGGTCAGACTAATACTGGTATTAGAGGTACATTTGTGGTTTATTCAGTACGCGTGCACGTACGCGAGATAGTGCAGAAGGCGAAGCCAAGCTAAGCCACTAACGATACAGAACCCAGGTGTGTGTCGTCTCGTCATCCCCTTGTGTATAAGTAGTCTGTCATCCCTTCCGTCTGGTGCTGATCCTGTCTGTATAGTCCTGTGTTTGTCTGTCTATTATTTGATGTTCATTTCAGTTACGAAAAACCATGGTAACTATTAATTAAAATATTCTTTATTTAGATACTTTGGCTGCCGTCTCCTTATTGTGTAACATTGACAAGTTAACGAGCCTTCCTGTAGTCAATGGTTACGTAATACAGGCGCTCAGGGCGGAGCTCAGGCCTAGCTCGATCAGCTTGTCCACCAGTCTGGTGGGGACTATGGTGTTGAACGCTGAGCTGTAGTCAATGAACAACAGTCTCACATAGCCCCCCTTCTGACGGTCAAGGTGAGAGAGGGTGCTGTGCAGTACCTGGGAGACCGCGTCGTCAGTGGACCTGTTTGTCCTGTATGCAAATTGCATAGGGTCCATATCACTGGGGAGGGAGGCACAAATGTGGTCCTTGACCAGCCTCTCGAAACATTTCATGACCACAGAGGTGAGTGCCACCGGTCTGTAGTCATTTGGACATGTTGGGGAGGGTTTCTTCGGTACAGGGATGATGGTAGACATCTTGAAGCAGGCAGGTACCACTGACTCCGCCAGGGATTGATTAAATATGGCGGTGAACACCGGGGCCAGCTGGTTGGCACAGGACTTAAGTATGCGTCCTGTTATACCCTCTGGGCCAGCAGCCTTCCTGGTGTTCACCTGCATAAATGCTCTTCTCACACTGTGTTCCGACAACGAGAGAGCGTCCCCGCCCCCCCGCGGTTGCCCCCCCCCCCTCCACAACAGCCGGCGTGCCAGTGACGTCACTAGCCGGAGAGCCAGCAGCGCCACTGTCTACACCAAACCGAGCGTAGAAGGTGTTGAGCTTGTCCGCGAGGGAGGCGTCGTCGCTCCCAATTGAGGGGGCGCTGACTTTATAGTCAGTTATTGTCTTCAGTCCCTGCCATAATCCTCTTGTGTCGTTTTGTGCCATTTGTGTCTCCAGTTTGTCAGCATATGTCCTCTTAGCAAGTTTAACAGCCTTGCGTAGAGTAGAGACTGAAACCTTATACTCCTCCATGTTTCCTGACTCTCTACCCAGGTTGTAGGCGGTGGTGCGAGAGTTCAGAGCTGCTCTAATAGTACTGTCCACCCACGGTTTCTGGTTTGGGAAAACCTGCACCTTTTTTGTGAGGACGATACTATCAGCTATTGTTGTTATGTAGCTCACCACTGTGTCTGCGAGCTCGCTGACGTCACTGGCGCTGCCTTGGAACATATCCCAATCCGTGTCTGCTAACACGTCCTGGAGCGTGGCCTCTGATTCGTCGGTCCACTTCTTTGTCTCACGTGACACGACGGCGTCACGTGATCTTTGTTGGTATGCGGGGAATAACAAGATGGAGTCGTGGTCACTCAAGCTTGAGGACCCCGTTAATGGCGGAGCGGCTACTGCCTTGTAGCCGGCTCTGAACGGGGAATAACAGTGGTCGAGTGTGTTCCTCCCTCTGGTGGAGCAGGCGATGTGCTGAAAAAAGGACGGCATCACTTTCTTCAGGTTCGCCTAGTTGAAGTCGCCAGCCACTATCATCGCTGCGTCCGGATGTTTTACCTGGTGTCTGTTGAGGTGATCATGTAGTTCTCCCAGCGCTTTGCCAGTATTCGCCTGTGGGGGAATATATATGGCGGTCATGATGACCGCGGTGAACTCCCGGGGGAGGTGGAACGGACGGCACAGGATAGAAAGGTGTTCCATGTCCGGGGAACACGAGCTCGAGAGAACATGCACCCCTTCGGGATTAACCCAGGAATTGTTCGTGAGGATGCAGACCCCGCCGCCGATGCTCTTTCCTGAGGCAGCCGTTCGATCTGCACGTAATACGGTGAAGGCGTCCGAGGGAAAGCCGATTTTGTCCGGAGTCGCCGATGTGAGCCATGTTTCCGTGAGACACATGGATGTTGATGTCTCTCATCTCCCGTTGGAACCGGACCCTCGCCCTTAGGTCATCCATCCTACCCTCCAACGAACGGGCATTCGCCAGAAAGATGGATGGAATTGCTGGGCGGTAAGCAGCTCTTTTTAGTCTCAGCCTAATACCTCCACGTCTCCCTCTGTGTCTCTTCCTGCCGTACCCTTTGTTATTTTCCTTGCCGCCGTTCTCCCGTCTGATTTCTGCTGGCCATTCTAGGCCTAAAGTGTCTCCAAACTCCTCTTTGAGCCTGGGGTTTAGGTCCATAAGTGTCTGGCGGTCGTATGACGTACCCGCCAGTGTTGCTTTAAATAAAAAAGTAGAAAAAACAAACATAATAGCTAAAAGTGTGTACATCGTTGCGGAGCTAAACCAGAGGCGTCTGACCGGGGTCGCGTCCTCATAGTGTGAGTTTTGTCCCAACACTTGAAACCATTTCAAGCCGATGGTCAAGCAACGTTATACATTAACAGTAAGTTAAGGGGGGATGCTTGGACTCCCTGGCTCGATACACAGCTAACGGTACATGTCATGTCATTCCAACCGATAGAGGTTTAATGCAAGCTAACGTTAAAGCGTTGGCATGCCGACAGATGTCCCGACACCTTACGAGCCAGTCGGCAAACCGGTCCCTTTGCACACCTGGCAGGATACTGCTGCTGTTGTTGTTGTTGTGGTGGTGGTGTTGGTTGTGGTTATAGTAGGGGGCTCTGGCTCTGTACACCTCATCATAGTTATACCAGTTACCCTTGTACTGTAAACAGAGTAGGGCATATCGGTATATGTACATAAGTTATTTACAGAGCATGGTAGGACATGCTAGGTCCTGTGGTAGTGCAATACACTGTTAGCTACGGATGAGGCACTGGGTCTTTCTGTACATGCTATTTTATACAATCTCAGGTTATACTATACTATTCTTAAAGTGACCTTTCCTTAGTGGCCATAAGTGTGGGCGTGTGTAGCATGAGTGTGTGCTTGCTCATGTTAACACATTGGCGACCACGGTTTGCAGTGTAATATGGTTCTGGACGACCAGGGTTTGTCAACAATCCGATGTACTTTCTAACAGCTATATATATACTTTATAGTATTGCTATCTGTCCATTCTCATTGTCACTTGAGTGCATAAACCGTGCCTTCATAATGGCTTAAAGAAAATAAAAATCCATCGGTTGGTTGTCATTTTATAGCGTTGTGAATATAAGCTTTATCGCAGTTTTCGTCTCGTCTTTTTTCTGGGAAGCTAGATATGAGGCTAAAGGCTAGTCACGTTATATCAAACGCCATTTCTGTTGTATATATACGAATGAAATAAAACAAACTGCTTAGCATCCGGACTATTACAGAGCATCTATGGATGAAATGGGGGCGGCGGGGGACGCCGATTAATATTATTGATTAGCAATACAGTGTGCGTTCAAGTAGCCACATTCAACTGATCGATCGCTTGCGTGTTACAACAATGTCCAATCCGGCTGTAATTTGGGTGAATAGTATCCTACTGTCAGCCCATGTGATCGCCGGCAGCATTTCGTCATGATTCATCGGAATCTGGTAGATCGATATGTCCATTGGCTGATCATAAATCCCATTATTCCAGGCTGAAATCTGCGTTTGGTAACGTGATCAAAGATGGAGGATGTTCGGCTGGGATCCTGGCTCATATGAAACGCCCCTAGACAATAAAAAAAAAAATCCCATTCGGCCTCAATGATACTGCAGTGAAGCGATGGCGCCCCTAAGAGGATCTGGCCGGTATTGCATGTTTCGGAAATCAAATATGCGGGTAGATTCTGCAAGTCGATCGGGGACGTTAATACCGTTATTAATATGGAATAAAACAAAAACAACTTGGTCCTCAACGGGTGGAATCGAAACACGAGTTAACTCGTGGTTGGGCGGCAAAGTGTTAAAGTGGCTGCTAGTGTGTGAGCGTGTACAGTGTGTGTGCTCATGTGTGCTTGTGTGTGGAGAGTTCAGTGTTCAAGGCTCTGATGGCCTGGGGGAAGAAGCTGAGCCGAAGTCTCTCTGTCCTAGTAGCTGGTGTTCGCAGGCGTCTGCCTGACCTCAGCAGCATGAACAGGCTGTTGTTGGGGTGGTGAGGGTCTTTCATTATTCTGCAGGCTCTGGATTTGCACCTCTTGTTGTATAGAACCTGCAGGGGTGGTAGTGCAATACCCGAGGGCTGATGATATATTCCTTTACTGCATAGTGAATTCGGCGACGCAAACGGTATTCCAAGCTACAGGCTACACATATAGGATCCAGCTAACTGGAAACTCAATTGAAAGTAAAAAAAAATAAAAAATAGTGCACCGTTCTGCCACAGGGCACACTGCATTATCGAGACAGCGCCCCTAAGAGGATCTGGCCGGTAATGCACTTTTCAGAATTCAAAGAGTAGGGTACTTCTGCAGTACCGCTCGGTGACCTTGAGTAGGTTATTAACACAATGGTGGCCAAGCACGGAGATTTCCGTGTTTCGATTCCACCCGTTGTGGACAGAGGGACTGATATATCCGTGGCAAGTTGTTTTTGCTTTTATTCCATTTTAATTAATAACCTATTCAAGGTCGCCGAGCGGCACTGCAGATTTACCCTACTCTTTGAATTTGCCAACGTGCAATACCGGCCAGATCCTCTTAGGGGCGCTGTCGCGATAATGCAGTGTGCACTGTGGCTGAATGGAGCATTATTTTTTTTTATTTTTTTTTTTACTTTCCAGTAGCTGGATTCTGGATGTGCAGCCAGTACCTTGGATTACGTTTTAGATCGCAGATTTCACCATGCAATAAGGGGATTTATCATCAGCCAATGGACATATCGATCTACCAGATGGCGATCGATAACGGGGAAATGCTTTGGGGGATCCCACCGGACCACGGTAAGATCTTTTTCACGTAAAGTACAGCCCAATCGGGAATTGTTATGATACTCAACCAGGCGTTCGGCCTATGTGGCTACTTAGACGAACACGGTTATTGGTAATCAATAATAAGAAACGACGTCCCTCGCCCCCCCCCCCCCCTTTTCATGCATACATGCATGAGGATCGTGCCGATCATATGCAGTTTGAGTTTTAACTGTAGTGTATCTATAACCGAAATGCCATTGGATATAGCGTTAGTAGCTATTAGCCCTTTATCTCGGCTTCCAGGAAATATACTAGACCAAATTCCGTATAACGCTTATATTCACGGCGCTATAAAATGAGAACGTATTGATGATTTTTTTTTCTTTAAGCCATTTTGAAGGGACGGTTTATGGTCTCAATTGACAATGAGACAGATAGCAATACTATAAAGTATAGATTTAGCTCTACAAACAGCCCCACGTCTGTTTACATTTCCTGGTCCTCTTGAGATTAATTAGACTCATCCCAGTGGCCGCGATTGTGTTAAAATGGAATAAAAGCCAAAACAACCTTGTTGGCCCTTTAACACTTTCAGTGCCACCAGGGGGCGCACGATTTAGTGCTTGAATGCCACCATCGGCGCCAATGTTAACGTTAATATCGCCTAATCTATGTTTTAAATTATGGCTATGTGTCTAATCTGCCCGTCGCTTATCAAAGAATCATTTTCCAGTCAGTGCTGGCAGATTGGTTTTTTATCGCTTCATTTCCGTTTGAGAGCATTTTGAAAAGCATCCGTTTTGAGGTAAAAAACAGCCCATTCTGTGATAATCGCCTTTTACTGGAATATTCCAGAACGTTGATATTTGTCGGCCTATTTATGAATCGTTTTCAAATAAACGCTAGATGATCAATAGTATACGTGCGCGCACGCACATTCGAGGCGCGCGCTGATAATAGCCGTTTTCATTTCCTCATGGATTTTACAGTGAAACCGCTGGAGCACATATCAGAAAAAAGCGTATATCTTCATCAAAACGAGTCTGATTATCCTAACACTGATAACATAGATTCCTTACCTGACATCAGATGGTATCCAACTGGGATATTCCAATTCCTGATCACCATTCGAAAAAATCGATAAGTGTATAGATCTAACGTGTATACAGTAGAACTCATGCTTGCCGCGGCTCAGAGTCTCCAGAATGAACTCTGGTAACCCCGGCTGCATCAGTGGACTGGAAAATGTGGACTGGAATATATTTTTTCCCCATCCATTTTCATTGAGTCCATTCCAAAATCCCTGATTATCCTAACACTGATAACATAGATTCCTTACCTGACATCAGATGGTATCCAACTGGGATATTCCAATTCCTGATCACCATTCGAAAAAATCGATAAGTGTATAGATCTAATGTGTATACAGTAGAACTCATGCTTGCCGCGGCTCAGAGTCTCCAGAATGAACTCTGGTAACCCCGGCTGCATCAGTGGACTGGAAAATGTGGACTGGAATATATTTTTTTCCCCATCCATTTTCATTGAGTCCATTCCAAAATCCCTGATGTCATCTGGGAGACGATAGGGGGCGCTTTTTTCACATCTGATCGCCGGCGGCCCTTGGGTAGGCTAGGGTAGGCTCGCGTGATGCAATATGATTTCAGATTGCTAAAAAAAGAAGAAGAAAAAAAGATTCAGAGAAATCTCGTCAGTGGCTTTCAACGTAACTATCGTAAACACGAGAGTAGCCGTGAGTGGCACTCAAAGTGTTAAGCATGGCGCGTGGTCGGGCGGGAATGTGTTAATACTTTGACAAATGTATCCTATATTTCTCAGTCAGTTCGGTCTTTGTGTGTGATAAGGCATATTCTTTTATTGACCTTGAAAGATGAGGAGAGGGTGTTAGCAATCAAATATTTATTACAGAGTGAATATTCAATATTACAGAGTATTTACACAAACAGCTGAGAGTGGAGAGTTCCAACTTAGCTTTGGTGAAGGCCGAGCAGAAGTCTCCCGATCCGAATCACATTGTCATTTTTATAGTCAGCTGGTTGGTGTTCTGAGCGAATGAGGTGGCTTTCTTCCAAATTAGCATGAAGAAAGGTTCTGGACTTTAAACAATGTCTATATAAGGTAAACAGTTGAAATGACAAGGGTCTAGAATTACATCTGTCTCCTGGTAGTTTCAGACAGCTGGGGTCATGGTGACACATAGGCCTGTTTTAATACCATATCATAATAACACATTTTAATGGTACACACATTTGTAGATATCTTATGGTTCTTACAATAGATAAATGGATTGATTCATAGGTATTATACATTATTCTAGATCCTGACAATGCTCCCTGTCAGTGGTCAGCCAAAACCGTCACCTCATCAGTTCTTGGGGCTGTGTGGCTTTTTACCAACAGCTGCACTGACCCTTCCGGTAACAAATAGATTGTGACACCTCAGTTTGGCCACAGAATAGGAAGACATAAAATACATGTATCTAGGGACATAAATAAATTGATTTTATCCCACAATCCCCCCTTTCACATCATTAATGATGTGAACAACCTAAAGATATAAAACAAAATGACCAAAACTCTCAGAACACCAACCATAATGATATGGAAAAAACCTCCAACCCTTTGTATGAGCGCGAAAACCCCTGCGACCAGTCGTTACTTTTGCAGGGGAAACTCTTACTCACCATCCCACTGGCCTTAGCGATCGTATTCCTCAGAATACACAAAGGGTGAGACTGCATAAGCAGTAGAACATAAGGCATAAAACTGAACAATAAGAGCATCAATAGTACACAATAAGAGCATCAATAGTACAGTTGTATAACACATCCATAATACAAGGAAATAAACACTGGCTCTATAAATCATCAAGGAAAAGGGAATGGAAAAAGGGGACCCTCATAGTTATGTATTGAAATAAAATACCACCCCCCTTTTGCGTGGTGAATCAAAATATAGCAATGACAATCAATATGAGGAGAACTTTCATTCACTCAAAAATTCCTTTCATTTTACCAGTAGGGCAAGCCTGGGGTGGAAAAATGTTCCGGAGTCTTTATTGACTTCCCATCTGGTTCACTTTCATACTTTTCATACTCACTTTCAATCGATGTAAACCTTTGTATGCAACAGTGATATCTGTTTCCAAATTTAAATGAAAAGGCATAAATAGACTACATCTGCTTACCTATGTACTGATAATATAACGTATATAACTCATATCATAACTGGTTGCGTCAGTTTAATTCATATAACATATCAAACCTTATATCGGATTCCAGGGGCAGAGACATTTTTATAAATGAAATAAATCCTATGATCTCCTTGTTATAGTATAGTCTTCTGCTGTTGATAACATATATACTGTATGTAACTCCTGCAATGTAGTTGAGGGTCCAAGGGTTACTGGTGATGAAGGGTCCAAGGGTCACTGGTGATGAATTGTCTATATCAAAAAGTGGTCAACATTGTTCTTTTCACAGTCTAGCATGTGTTGTGGCCGCTCTTACTCACACCATACTCCTTTCCCAAGTCTGCAATCTGCGGGAGACAACATATTTTCCCCCTTCATGTATTCTCCGCTGCTTCATGCTGAATGTATAGCAAGGAGGTCGCTCCATGTGACACCGGGCTGTGTCCAGGCTGGAGACGTCCACGAGTGAAGAGTAGTCCGCGGTTTGTGTGATCCACGGTGGTGAAGCCTCCCTCGGATGGGGAGTGGCAGGGGCACAGGCCTCATATCCAGCCTCGGTGATGATCTGATGAGCCTCAGGTGTGTAGGTTGACCAGGTAGATGGCGTGGAGAAGGAGGGACAGGAAGCTGCCCATATAAGGGCGTGGAGACTGCTGCCAGACAGGGGAGAGAGAGAGGGAGAGAGCCTGGCTGTGGCTGTAACATGTATCGGATTATTCTCCCTCCGGTGAGCCAAATGTTCTAGATGTGTGATGACACTAGCAATGGAGCAACCAAACGTTTCTTGGTCCTTTTCCTCTGGGCAGGTAGTGGCTCCTCAGCTAATTTGATTATATTCTAGAACCATTCAGGATTGACCTCTGAACTTGTTCATTATTTTGTTGAGTACTAAACCAACCTATAAGTCTAGTAAATATAGTGAAGTATAGCCACCATTAATTAGGAACTATTTCCCATAAAGTCTCCTATTGTGGCATTCTCTGTCTATATATTCTTAATTTTCTAAATTAATCTAATTTAGTATCTGTCCCTGGAATCCCCCAAGTGAACCAGATGGGAAGTCAATAAAGACTCCGGAACATTTTTCCACCCCAGGCTTGCCCTACTGGTAAAATGAAAGGAATTTTTGAGTGAATGAAAGTTCTCCTCATATTGATTGTCATTGCTATATTTTGATTCACCACGCAAAAGGGGGGTGGTATTTTATTTCAATACATAACTATGAGGGTCCCCTTTTTCCATTCCCTTTTCCTTGATGATTTATAGAGCCAGTGTTTATTTCCTTGTATTATGGATGTGTTATACAACTGTACTATTGATGCTCTTATTGTGTACTATTGATGCTCTTATTGTTCAGTTTTATGCCTTATGTTCTACTGCTTATGCAGTCTCACCCTTTGTGTATTCTGAGGAATACGATCGCTAAGGCCAGTGGGATGGTGAGTAAGAGTTTCCCCTGTAAAAGTAACGACTGGTCGCAGGGGTTTTCGCGCTCATACAAAGGGTTGGAGGTTTTTTCCATATCATTATGGATGGTGTTCTGAGCGAATGAGGTGGCTTTCTTCCAAATTAGCATGAAGAAAGGTTCTGGACTTTAAACAATGTCTATATAAGGTAAACAGTTGAAATGACAAGGGTCTAGAATTACATCTGTCTCCTGGTAGTTTCAGACAGCTGGGGTCATGGTGACACATAGGCCTGTTTTAATACCATATCATAATAACACATTTTAATGGTACACACATTTGTAGATATCTTATGGTTCTTACAATAGATAAATGGATTGATTCATAGGTATTATACATTATTCTAGATCCTGACAATGCTCCCTGTCAGTGGTCAGCCAAAACCGTCACCTCATCAGTTCTTGGGGCTGTGTGGCTTTTTACCAACAGCTGCACTGACCCTTCCGGTAACAAATAGATTGTGACACCTCAGTTTGGCCACAGAATAGGAAGACATAAAATACATGTATCTAGGGACATAAATAAATTGATTTTATCCCACATGTGCCAAACATTATTTAAGGCAAGCCGCTTTTTTTTCTTTTTTTTTTAATAAATTAGAAGTATGTTTACAGTTTTGGAGTGTTCAATTTTTTTTATATATAAAAAATTACGTATATCGAACCGAACCGAAAACCGTGACCCCAAA
The DNA here is from genome assembly GCF_963971535.1 of Notolepis coatsorum. Taxonomy (NCBI): domain Eukaryota; kingdom Metazoa; phylum Chordata; class Actinopteri; order Aulopiformes; family Paralepididae; genus Notolepis; species Notolepis coatsorum. The sequence goes on from NC_140169.1 coordinate 16,191,995, forward strand.
ACCGTGATACGAACCGAACCGTAGATTTTGTGAACCGTTCCACCCCTAGTAACTTATGGACAATTTAAGAACACAATTACACACCTCCCTGCATCAGTATGCAACTGTTTGAACTGATCTGTGTTGTCCTATTTATTCAATGTGGAAGGATGTTTTCCTTGTATTTATGTATTGTGTTTCAACTATTTATTTGAACTTGATTCTAATCTCGACATCATTGTAAATGAGGATAATCCTCAATGATCTTTGAGTTTAAATATAGGTTGAATGAATGAATGAAAATCTGATTAAATCCTAAAATGACAGATACAGTACATAGTAAATATGGTTTGCAAACTAATCACACTGTGCATCGGAAATATGAAAAAATCAACCCCTGAGACAAAAGAACCATGTCCATTTAGAACTTTCTTTGGACAGCCCATGTATTTGCACTTGTAAAGTAAATTCAAATGACTTGGAGTACAAATGTGATGTATCACCTTTACTCAACCTCTACTGCCTTTAACATGTTGACCGCCAGCACCAGGGGGCGCTGATACCCCATTCATCGCCAGGTCTTTATTCAATGGATATAGTTTTAGACTGTGACATTTGCGAGTGCTTAAAATATATCTTATATTATATCTATTGGTCTAATAACGCTGTCGGGTCTCAGTGAGTTGCTTCTAGTCAACATGCCTGAGACAGATTGTTTTTTCATCGCACATTTACGTTTTATACTGTTTTGAATAGAGTATGGTTTGGGTGTTTTTCAGTAATTCCAGGGAAAAGGTGAGAAAAAGGCATTTTACTGTAATCCAGTCATCACGTTGTAATTTTTCGGCTGATTATCTAATCATCCTGAAATCAACGCTAGATTATCATTAGTATGTCTCCTCATCCATACATGAAATGACCGTCATGACCCCCCCCCCCCCCCCCCCACTGCAGCCAATGGTAAACAGCCATACACGGTCCACACATATAGCTGTGATCGCGGTAGAAATAAATGTCAGATCAACGATAAAATGTATATATAATCTTCTTACCTTGTATCTGATGTAATGCAAAAGAGATAATCCAAATATCTGATCGCAATTCCAAATAATGCTCGTGGAGGTCCGCACCACACTACCGACCGGTTCACAATGACGGGCGGGTGGAGTTACTGCTCGATGCCACCGTTGTATAGAACTGGTTCGCCCGAGTATTTAAACCCCGCCCGCCCGGCTCAGATCGCCTCCTAAAACACACCAACCCATTTTCAGTGAGATGCAATAGCTCCGCCTGGCAGTAGAGGGCGGTGTTGACCGTCTGCCAGCTCAGACAGGCTCTGAAGAGGATACCAGAGGCTGCAGCTATGAATTATGAATATATATAGCGAATAAATGAAATAACGATCCCAAAAAAGTGTTAACTCGTTTCTGGTGCTCAACGCATGGCGGCCAATAACGAGTTAACTCGTTTATGGCTCAGAATGTGTTAATGTGGCTATATTGTATGTATGACAGGAAAGTAGCCCAGTCTCACATTCCAATAATCCATGTTTGTAAAAAAAAATCACTATTAACACAATGGGCGCCAATAACGTTGTATGACGTGTTTCAAGGTCATGCGAATTCTGCCAATCCACGGTGTACGGCGTTATTGAGATCATATTTAATTTTTTCGCCAGGGTATTCATAATTCCCTCACGGAGCCTGGTCTGATACAGTGGGAGCCTGCACAACAGTGCAACGCTTCAATACCGCCGCCTGGTGGATGATCAGGCGAGTTACCAAACCGGAAATGGATCCCAGAAGATCTCTGTGATCTGGGAAATCCGTCCGGCAGTCACATATTGTCGCGGGACTCTAGACACACATCCGTGTATATGGATCGCTGCCATAACTCAATAATCTATATGATTTGGGCGTTTATTCCGCCATACAAACCGGAAATGGATCGAGTAGATCGCCGTCAAATAAGTGGGATCTTTTTCCTCCAGTCTCATCGGTGAACGGTAAGAGGACGCTGACGTCATTTTCAAAGTGATTATACATTTCTTTGTTTACAAACCAACTGATCAATAAATCAACCCATACTACATAAAGCATTTACTGACGATCATGGAATTATAAATGACCCCCCCCCCCCCCCACCCCGTTCAGCCACGCATGATCAGTCATAACGTTTAGGATCGTATACAGTTGGATTTTTTAATATAGCGTGTCTAGGGAATAGACTGCAATCGATCATCTATATTATGCATTTAGGCCTATAACTAGCGTTCTAGGAATTACTGCAGAAAACGATAAAAACATATTTTGTATTTAGCAATACAATTAAAAAAGTTATAGCCCTGCAAAGAAGGTGAACATCTCCATAGGCTTAGAGTGGTGGCAGAGATCATACATTGATGGATATAAGCGTGGCAGTTAATGTGTTAACTCATTCAGCGCCAGTCACGATGATAGTCGGGTTAACTCGCCATCGCTTAAGCCTTAAGGCGAGACACTACAGGTGAATAGGGTAAAAAATTTAACTAATAGATATCACAATGAAACTTCCCCAGTTGATTACTTATATTAAGACAAGACTTTTTTGTATTACAAGTTTTCTGAAATTGTATGTTTAAATATGCAAATGAGGCATGATCTACTTAAATATGCACTAATTTGCATATAATTCCAGGACAGAAATCTGAACATTGGATAAAGCTATTTTCTAAATTATAGTTTCATTTTGTTGACATATTAGAGCCAAAGGTTATTACAGAGGGGATTTTGGATATCTCTTTTTATCACTCCATAAATCAGAAAATACTCTTTTATGGTAAAATTCCATATTTCGCCATGTTTTTAAGAATAAAATGTGATATAAATCAGGGTATGAATGCGATATCAACAAACCCTTCTTTAAATACCTTCAGAACATAGATATGAATAGAAGTGGAAGGTTTGGTGTATGTGAGTGCTACTGAAGTGGAGATTTCTGGCTCAGAGTATGATTAAATTAAAACGAATTTTTGGGAAAACGCCTTCAAAGGTCTGTATTGTTTTTTTTTATATTTAGAGTTTTTATTTTTCACAAACAAGACAATACATACATGACAAGACAAGACAAGAAATTATAATAATAATAATAATAATAATAATAATAATAATAACAAGGGGCGAGGGGGGGGGGGTTGCAGAGCGTTACAAAGGTTCAGTACACAGTGATCTAATAAAGTTCAGGGGACCTTGAAGGCCATCGGGCCTATCACTCTCTTGAAGAGACAGAGCAGCCTGTTCCATCGATAGCAAGTCCATGAAGTCCTTGCGCCAGTTCTCCAAACTGAAGCAGTTCGGTTTGCGTTCTTTCCAGTTCATTAAAATAATCCGTTTGCATGCTAGAAAAGCCAGTGCTACAATATTATTTACAATCCTTGCTTGAGCAGTGTCCATTTTTACACCCAATATACACATTATAGGGCAAGGATTAATGTCAATTTGGAGAGTAACTGACAGGTCCTCAGCAATGTCCAACCAAAATGTCCTAACAAGCGGGCAGTGCCACAGCAAGTGCATGAGCGTACCCTCTACTCCACACCCATGCCAGCACAATTTGGGTAGGGTGTGATTCATTTTATTCAATGTACAGGGTGTTATATAGGCCCTGTGTAGTATCTTTAATTGTATAATTTTATATCTAACACATTTTGATATTTTAGTACTATTCCTAAGTGCTGCTTCCCATTGTGTTTCAGATATGGGTATACCCATGTCTCGCTCCCATTGGACTTTAGTTTGGGTATTGGTATCAGGGGTGGTTGAACATGATAGTTTATACATTGCAGAAACAATGCCTTTCCTGCCTGTAATTCCCCTTAATGTCTCTTCCAAGACTCTGTTTGTTCCTATAGCTATGCCTTTAGACAACAATGATTTAATAACTGATTGTATTTGTAAATAAGATAAAAATTCTGTGTCTTTCAGCCCAAACTGTGTTTTAAGTTCATTAAAAGGTATCATATTTCCCCTTTCGATCACTTGGCCCACCTGTGTTATATTATGTTGTTGCCATACATTATTTTTAAGGATTTTACCTCCTGCAGAGAGCAACAGGTTTTTCCATAATGGACATGATGGTAAGGAATATCCACTAAAGGTCAGGCGTTTATGTAAGATTTTCACTATTTCACATGAAAATTCTAAAAGCGGATTGTCCAGTCTGGGAGTGATTTTTGGGTTATACCACAACATTGAAAGAGATAGATCTTTGTTATGTTCTTCTATAATTTGTTCTTCAAGCCATTCCCAGCTGCCAATCTGTCTCACACTATTGTAAGCCCACTGCAAGGGGTATCTTGAGTTATATGCTATGTAATACTGGTGGATATCTGGTAGTCCTATTCCTCCTCTACTTCTTGGTTTTATAAGTTTTTTATGGCTGATTCTAGTTGTTGTTCCATAGGAAGCCAGAAAATAATTTGTTACCCACAGTTTATCTATACATTTTCACTTCAGTCAAACAAAAAAAACATCTCAAGACCTTTTCCACCATATCTCTTCTGGGATATCTTTTACACAATTAGCGGGCTGTTCGAAGTCCATACCTATAAAATGGTTTGACCTGCCTGGTCTTTCTATTGTGGTCTGGAGCGATGATCAAATCCTCCACTTCTGTATTTTAAACATAGATTGTAGTGACTACAGTATTGGTTTGTGTTCTCCTCTGACTATGTTGTGTAGTGGGAGGGAACTAATGATCTGGCACCGCGGCCAGAGGGGACATCTATTGCGGTTGCACTCGCTGTTATTCATTCATCTGTGCTGGCGATTCATGTGCTCTTGTGTTCTTGTTTACTGATGTGGTTTTGTGCATTAAACGAACATTACGTTACCTCTGTTTATTCCTCTTTCCTCCGGGCACTACACTGGTGACCCCGACGTGGATTTTTGTTACGGCGAATTGTGTACAATAATCAGCGAACGAACATTCTTTCAAAATGTCCGGATGAGGAAGACGTTCTGGCCATCGGCAGCCATCACCATCCCCCGTCAGGGAAGCGCGTGGTGTGCGCACGCCCACGCTCAAACTACCTGAGTTCTGGGAGGCGACTCCGGCTGCATGGTTTGCTATTGTGGAGGCAAATTTCAACAAGAGCAACGTGGATGACGACGACGACCGGTACAACCACACGGTGGCAGTGTTGGGCAGCTCCACCGCAGCTCGAGTGGTAGGTTTTTTGTCTGATCCCCCGGCGACGAACAAATATGAGCGCCTCAAGACCCTACTGCTAGATACATTTGAACTGTCCGCTGCAGAGAGGGTGCGCCGCCTATTTGCTATGTCGGAATTGGGAGACGAGAGACCTTCTGCCCGCATGGAGAGGATGCTGAATCTGCTGAGGACAGAAGACCCCATGATCCTCTCTACGGAGCTGTTCATGCGCACGCTGCCGGCACAAGTGAGGATGGCACTGGCCAACACCGACATCGTGGGCCCCCGCGCCCTGGCCAGGGAGGTGGACCGTTTCGTTTTGGCCATGCCTCAGCGGTCCACCGACCTGCTCGCTCCCGCGACCGCCCGCCACCGGACCGTCGCAGGAGAGCGAGGGATGACGCCAGGCCTTCTGGTCAGCACGGTAACGCAGCGGGCCATTGCTTCTTCCATGCCACGTTTGGCGCCAAGGCCAGACGGTGCCGCTCACCCTGCACCTTCGGACCTACGGGAAACGGCGGGGCCGGCGTTCAGTAGTGGCCCTGAGTGCTGGCGTAACCAACAGGCTGCTCTTCATCCGAGACACCGCCTCTGGTCGCAGTTTCCTTTGCGACACGGGTGCCCAGTGGAGCATCATTCCGGCAGAGAGGTCGGATGTGGCAAAAGAAGAGCGCGGTCCGCAGTTGGCGGGTGCGGACGGCACGCCCATCCGCTCTTACGGCACAAGGGCGGTGGACGTATGCTTTTTCGTGGGATTTTGTCGTTGCGGCTGTCACATTCCCCCTCCTTGGCGCGGATTTTCTGTGCGCTTACAACCTGCTAGTGGACGTGGGGAACAAGCGCCTGGTCAACTCGCAGACTTTCGCTTCCTTTGCATGTACGCAGGGGGAGGCCGTCTACGGCGGGTGGTCCAATACACTCGCCGAAAGTGACCAGTACCTTCGGCTGCTCGCTGAGTTCCCCGACCTGGGCAAGCCCACTTTTTCCGCGCCCACGGTGAAACACGGGGTGGAGCACCACATTGAGACCAGTGGGCCTCCCCTCTACGCCAGGGCCAGACGCCTCAACCCGGAGAAGCTGGCCGTCACCAGGGGGCGGAGTTTGCGCACATGGAGCAGGTGGCCATCGTTCGGCGCTAGAACAGCCCCTGGGCGTCTCCCCTGCACATCGTCCCTAAGTCAGACGGTGGGTGGCGCCCATGTGGGGACTACCGCCGCCTCAACGACATGTCCAAGCCTGACCGCTACCCGATCCCGCATGTCCAGGACTTTGCGGCGAACCTGGCAGGCAATCGCTTTTTCTCAAAAGTGGACCTGATACGGGGGTACCATCAAGTGCCGGTGCACCCAGAGGACGTCCCCAAGACGCCCGTCATCACGCCCTTTGGGCTTTTCGAGTTCCTGCGAATGCCGTTCGGCCTGAAGAACGCGGCGCAGACCTTCCAATGCCTCATGCACTCGGTGCTCCGGGACCTGCCATTCCTCTTCGTCTACTTGGACGACATCCTCGTAGCGAGCGCCACTGAGGAGGAGCACCTGTCCCACCTCCGGACCCTGTTCTCACGGCTCAGCCAACATGGGCTGATCGTCAACCCGGCGAAGTGTGAGTTCGGGCGGGGCGCCATCGATTTCCTCGGGCACCGGGTCTCCGCAGAGGGGGTGACGCCCCTCCGCTCGAAGGTGGAAGCTGTCGCCGCATTTCCGCGCCCCCGCACAGTCAGCGAGCTCAAGGGGTTCATCGGGATGGTGACCTTTTATTATCGTTTCCTCCGCCACATCACTCACATCCTGCGGCCTCTGTACGACGCCCAGAAGGGCAAGACGATGAAGCAGCTGGTGGACTGGACGGCGGAGCGGGTCAAGGCTTTTCAAGACACCAAGGAGGCCCTGGCCCGCGCGGCCATGTTGGCCCACCCCTCGCCCTCGGCGCCCACCGCTCTCACCACGGACGCCTCTGATTTTGCTGTGGGAGCGGTGTACGAGCAGTGGGTTGGGGACGCGTGGCAGCCACTTGCCTTCTTCAGCCGCCAGCTGTCGCCCAGGGAACAGAGGTACAGCACGTTCGACAGGGAGCTCCTCGGGCTGTGGCTTGCTGTCAGGCACTTCCGTTTCTTGCTGGAGGGACGCGAGTTTACGGCCTACGTGGACCATAAGCCGCTCACGCACGCCATGTCCAAGGCGGTGGAGCCGTGGTCCGACCGCCAGCAGCGCCAGCTCGCCTACGTGTCCGAGTTCACCACGGACATCCAACACGTTGCTGGGAAGTCCAACCAGGTGGCGGATTGTCTCTCCAGGGCGGTGGTCGGTGCGGTGCAGCTGGGTTTGGACTACGTCAGCATGGCTGCGGACCAGGCCGCCGATCCTGCCGTCCAAGCTCTCAAGTCGTCGGACACTGGACTGCGCCTGGAGGAGGTAGTGTTCGGTGACGCGGGGGCTACGCTCTTCTGCAACGTCTCCATGGGTCAGCCACGGCCGGTGGTCCCCGCCAACTGGAGGCGCCCTGCCTTCGAGGCCATACACGGTTTGTCTCACCCTGGCAGGAAGCTGTCCTCGCGACTGGTGTCAGAGAAATTTGTGTGGCAGGGGCTCAAGAGGGATGTGAGAGCCTGGGTCGACACGTGCACCGCCTGCCAGCGCGCCAAGGTGCATCGGCACATCAAGGCCCTCCTGGAACAGTTCTCCGTGCCCGAGCGGAGGTTCGACCATGTCAACGTGGACCTGGTAGGACCGCTGCCCCCCTCGCACGGGTACAACTACCTTTTCACCATGGTGGACAGGACGACTCTCTGGCCGGAGGCGGTCCCGCTCTCCTCAACGACGGCCCCCGACCTGGCCCGGGCGTTCATCGCGGTGTGGGTCTCCCGCTACGGCACCCCGGCTGATCTCTCCTCTGACCGTGGCTCACAGTTCACTTCGGAACTGTGGGCGGCGGTGGCGGGGAGTCTGGGGGTCAAGCTCCACCGTACGACCGCCTACCATCCGCAGGCAAATGGGCTCTGCAAGCGTTTTCATCGCTCCATGAAGGCCGCCCTTCGAGCCAGCCTCACGGACAGCGACTGGCTGGACAAGCTCCCGTGGGTCATGCTGGGGCTCAGGACGGCGCCAAAGGAGGACCTCCAGTCGTCGTCGGCCGAGCTGGTTTTTGGACAGCCGCTACGGGTCCCCGGTGACTTTATTCCCAGGTCGACAGAGCCCTGGTCTGCCGCTGCTCAGCGCGCCTCGCTGCTGGACAGCGCCAGGACTTTCGTCCCGGTCCCAACTACGCAGCATGGGGTCCCAACGTCGAGGATTCCCCAGGAGCTGCACTCGGCGAGGTTCGTGTTCATCCGTCACGATGGCCACAGGACTCCGCTACGCCCTCCTTACGACGGACCCTTCCGCGTCATCGAGGCCAGGGCCAAGAACTTTGTGGTCGATGTGGGGGGTAGGCCTGAGTGTGTGTCCGTGGATCGCCTCAAGCTGGCACACTTGGACCTTGAGCTGCCCCTGGACTTGGCCCTGCCGCCGCACAGGGGCCGGCCCCCGGTCCTACCTCCCCTGCCACGCCGGGGCCATTTCCCCCTGCGACCCCTCAGACGCCCCGCCGCTCGTGAGCGTCTGGTCACTGACCCCCATCCTGCTCGGCAGGAGGATGTGACGGACGCTGTCACACCCCCTCCCGCACCTCCTGACTTTACCTACAGTCGTAGGGGCCGGGCCATACGCCCTCCTCACCATGAGGATTTCGTATATTGAGGTGAACACTGGGGGGGGGCTGGTGTAGTGACTACAGTATTAGTTCGTGTTCTCCTCTGACTATGTTGTGTAGTGGGAGGGAACTAATGATCTGGCACCGCGGCCAGAGGGGACATCTATTGCGGTTGCACTCGCTGTTATTCATTCATCTGTGCTGGCGATTCATGTGCTCTTGTGTTCTTGTTTACTGACGTGGTTTTGTGCATTAAACAAACATTACGTTACCTCCGTTTATTCCTCTTTCCTCCGGGCACTACAAGATCCTCTTTTGTATTTAAACATTGAATCACCTCTGTATTTAAACATTGGAACCAAACATAGGACTCATTTCAGTATTCAAACATGGTCTCTAGTCAGACATTCAAACCTGGGTTCTACTCCTCCTGTATTTAAGCAATTTGTCTATGAACCATACTTATTTACCATGGTTTTCAATACCTTCCTGGGTTGAGTACATGTATTTACCGTGGTCTTCAATACCTTCCTGGGTTGAATACATCCATTTTTCCCTCCCACTGTATGTATGCCCTCTACCTCACAGGTTGCCTTTGTGGCAAACTTGACTAGCATGTGTTTCTGCACTGTTCATTTACCGGGATGATAAACTAGGAGAGCAGGGCTTCCTCTGTTCTACTGTAACTCTCTGGATAGTTACTCAACCTTGGACTTGGGTTTTTCCCTGTCCTGCAGGCACACATAACACTTCCCCTGTCCTGCAGGCAGACCAGGCTGCAGAAACAAATTAGTGGGGGGGCATAAAATGTTCTCGGGGGGGCACAATGGTTTTTCAACATAGGTTCCCTTTTATACGTTTCAGCTGGGACAACGGCACTGTGGCTTGCTTGGCGCTGCCCACGGTGCTGAACTAAACAGCAGAGAGGCAATTGAAAAATCTAATTTCTCTCTATCTTAAGAACATTCACTTATACAAAAACAGACTGAACGGATATATATAACAGACCTGCTGGGGCAGCGGACTGAGAGCAGGGGACACAAACAGGCTGGATAAGATGGTCAGGAAGGCCAGTAGCATGGTTGGGGTGGAGCTGGACTCTAGCGAGGGTGGTGGAGAGGAGGAGCCTTGCTAAGCTCCAGGCCATCAGGGAAAACCCCTCCCACCCACTATACACAGACTTGGCTGACAGGAGGAGCATGTTATAGGCTCACACTACCTAAATGCAGCACTGAACGGCACAGGAAGTCCTTCATTCAGACAGCCATCAGACTATACAATGCATCACTATGCCTCACTGCATCACTGAGCACAGAGTGACAGTTACCATCTTCCTGGACTCTTACTTTTTAAACAGCACTGTGCAATATTACACCTACTGTAGACTTCAGTATATTTTTACTGTATTTATTTACTGTATCTTTTATTCTATTTTTATTATATTTAATTTTATTCTATTCTTAGGCCATTTGTTTTGTTATTCTTATTCGTGACTTGTTCTGTCTAAATGTTTAATGTTGAGTGATTTGCAGTAAAATTTCCCTCAGGATAATACATTTCTATTCTATTCTATTCTATATCTTTGAAAAGTCTCCATTTATTCAACACTCAAACTGACAAACTGAACAGAACTGACAAAAATAAGGTGCATAAAAAAGCAAACAAAATTCCTCCACAGGCTACTCACCATCATTAGTAGAGCGGCAAGCGGCGTTTGGGGACAGAGTGAAATCTTCTTAAAACACTGCCCCTCTCCACTCATTCCTGAACTTTTTTGTTAAGTCCTTCTCAAATGCCAATTAAATTGGCCTTGCGTCGATGAAGCATACTAAGGCGTTCTGTAAAGACGTTCTTGAGGGTAGAAAACGAATTCTCACAGAGTGCCGTGCTAGCTTCAGTAGTGTTGTTGTTGACATCAGTGCCCACTAGGGCTGTCCCGGACCCGACTAAGGATTTGGATAGTTGACTTTGATAAAAAAAATAAAATAAATAAATTTCTTTTTTTTTACCGGGGTGGGCACTGCTGACTCAGTGGGCGGGCCCGACCACCTAATGCCCGCCCATGGCGCCGGGTCTGCCTGCAGGTACACATTGTTACAGGCTCTTAGGTAGGTTACTATCTGCTAGCTTACACCTAGCCATTTCGAAAAGGGTGTGCCATTCCCTCTCTGTCGCCCCGCTCTGGTGTGGGGGACATGGACGTGACGTCTCGTATTTTATCTTATACCTTCACAATAGTGATTGGAACTTTCTATTTGCAAACTCAGTTTCGTGGTCGGATCTCAAACATCTTACTATACCATTAGGAGCTACGTCTGCCACGAATTTTCCGTGGCCTGGAGTATGTCACTCTTTTCTTTGATAAAGTAAACAAACGTTGCCCCTGTACACACATCTGTAAAAGACTGTACATATCCAAAACCTCCTATGGACTCGTTGCTTACTGGGCCGACTAGGTCCATGTCAACTGGTACAAGTGATACCCCTACTCTGTCTGTGGGATTTCTGTATCTTTGTTGGGTAAACTTTCCCGTTTTGCACATTGCACAATATTTGTTAGGTAAACTTCCCCTCAATGTGCATACCCTCTGACACTACTTGCAGTTTCAGTAAATCCTCGTAATTACAATGACCCATAATCTCGTGCCATGTCTGAATATCGTGACTGGCCGTCCCGTTATACGTATCATCATTATCGTTACACTGGTCATAGTCATTACACTCCGTTTTCAGATAAAATACTTTCTGGTACATCTTTATGTCAAACCGGGTACCGTCAGGTTCTACAAGAACATTTTTACCTTTATTGAAGAATACCTTGGCGCCGCTTGCAGTAGCAGCTATTACAGAGAATAGTCCTTGTGGGAACGATGGTACGTATAGAGCGTTCTTTAGCGTCACCGTACGCCGGCGCCCCCTGCTATCCGTGAGGCATACCTGTGCGTCTCCTCTCTCCTGCGCCAGTCCATAGTCAAGTCAAGTCAAGTCAAGTCAAGAGTTTTAATTGTCACGGCATACAGGTATACAATGAAATGCGGCTGGTCTTGCCCGCGACGATGTGCAATACAGTGATACAACATATAATAGAATCCAATAAAAAATACAGTGGTACAACATATTAATAGAATCCAATAAAAACAACAGTGCAATAAACAGGTACATGGTGTGCCATCTCGGTATCTGTACATAGTATTTACAGAGCATATAGGACATGCTAGGTAGCTTTAGTAGTGCAATACACTGTTCCTGATGTTATACTAATTTAAAGTGGCCTTTCCTCTGGCCATAAGTGTGCGTGTGTGCGGCATAGATGCGTCTCCCGCCCACTAGCTCCTTGCAGTGCCTCTCCGGGTGGAAGGGGTCATCAAAGTTCTTGACCCGACTCCTGTCGTTGGTGACATGCGACGACGCATCTGTGTCCAGTCCACGATCAGTCCCCCTCTCTGGGCCCGCTGTGGCTGGGCCGGTCCGGCGATGCACGCCGTCCGCGCTCCAAAAGCGCAGTCTCCTTGCCCCGCCATCCTCCGGGCGCCGGCTCGACCCGCCTCACGTCGACCGTCGCCGCCATCGATTCTCCGGGCGTCATGTCGATTCATCTCACGTCGATAGTCGCCGTCGTCGTGTCCGCTGTCGTCATCCTGTCCACAGCCATTATCTTGTCCGTAGTCGCCATTCCATTCGTGGCTTTCGACTCGTCTGCAACCGCCATTTTGTTCGTGGCTTTCGTCTCGCTGGTGACCGTCATCTTGTCCATGCGCGTATCGTGCGTTCTGGTTGTGTTTCTTCATGCACGCTCTGTCTGTGTGCCCCGCGGATTTGCAGGAGCTACACCAGACAGCCTTTGTGCATTCGCTTCTCCGATGGCCTTTATCTCCGCATCGCCAACACGCCAGGTCCGCCGGGGTCCTGGTTCTCTTTCTTGGCATTGCTCGGGCCCTCAGCACACACTCCCCCTCCTGCGTGGCGGCTGTGTGGGTGTCTTCTGAGGCTTCGAAGTCCCTTAGCTTAGCCTTGAACTGTCCCAGCGTAATGTCAGTTGAATCGTGTGTTATCAGGAGTGTGAACGGTTTGTACGGCTCCGGTAGTCCCCTCATCATCATCGCCATCATTAGCCCATCGCTCGGTGTTTCTCCGTTGAATATCGGCCACCCATTTACATTTTACATTTACATTTAGTCATTTAGCTGACGCTTTTATCCAAAGCGACTTACAAGTTCTGTGCGACAAGACAGCAAGAAGGGTATAACTCTATCAGCTGAGTAACAATGTTCATCAAAGTGTTGCGTGTTACAGTGTAGGTTAGTTTATTAGGACAAGTGCATGACATTAAGGTTAGTCGGGGTTAGATTTTTTATTTTTTTTTTTCTTCATTTCAGATAATGGTTGAAGAAGTGAGTCTTTAGTCGACGGCGAAAGATTGGACGGGATTCGGCTGTCCTAACTGGGATGGGTAGTTCATTCCACCATTGTGGGGCAAGGACTGAGAATAGGCGGCTTCTCTTTGATGACCCTCCGGGAGCTTGGATAGGAGTAGATCTGAGGCGGCCAGAAGACGCAGAGCGTAGGGGTCTTGAGGGTGTGTAGTTAGAGACCATTGACCGGAGGTAGGCGGGAGCGGTTCCCTTTGCCGCACGGTATGCTAGGTCGAGGGCCTTGAAGCGGATACGTGCAGCAATGGGGAGCCAGTGCAGGTCCCTAAGAAGTGGGGTGACATGGGCTGACTTCGGTAGGTTTGAGATCAGGCGGGCCGCTGCATTTTGAATGAGTTGAAGAGGCTTGGTGGCAGTGGCCGGGAGGCCAGCTAGCAGTGCGTTGCAGTAGTCGAGGCGGGAGATGACTGTTGATTGGACGAGGAGTTGGGTGGCTTCTTTTGTCAGGAAGGGGCGTATCCTTCTGACGTTGCTCAGGAGGAATCTGCAGGTTCTGGTTGTCGCTGCGATGTGAGCAGAGAAGTTCAACTGGTCGTCGAGGACAACACCAAGGTTCTTGGCGGTCGGCGACGCGGTCACAGCTGCATTCTCGACTGTGATGGAGAGGTCGGTCAGGGGGGAGGATTTGGCCGGCAGGTGGAGCAATTCTGTTTTGCTTAGGTTCAGTTTGAGGTGGTTGGTCGTCATCCAGGCGGAGATGTCGGACAGACAGGCCGAGATCCGCTCAGAGACGTGGATATCTGAGGGAGGGAAGGAGAGGAAGAGTTGAGTATCATCGGCATAACAATGATATGAGAAGCCATGAGATGTGATAATGTTACCCAGTGATTTAGTGTAGAGGGAGAAAAGAAGGGGTCCTAGGACCGAGCCCTGGGGGACACCCGTCCGGAGGGGGCGGGTGGCCGACAGAGTCCCTCTCCATGACACTTGGTAGGAGCGGTCATTGAGGTATGATGTCAGCCATGTCAGCGCAGATCCAGCCACTCCCATTCCTGCGAGGGCCGCGAGGAGGATCTGATGGTTGACTGTGTCGAAGGCTGCAGATAGATCTAGGAGAATCAGGACAGAGGAGAGGCCTTTCGCTTTTGCTAAGTGAAGTGCCTCTGTGACCGCAATGAGGGCCGTTTCTGTGGAGTGGCCAGTCCGGAAGCCAGACTGATTGGGGTCTAGGAGGTCATTCTGTAAGAGATAAGCAGTAAGTTGGTTGGATACAGCACGTTCAAGTGTTTTAGAAAGGAAGGAGAGAAGAGAGACAGGGCGATAGTTGGCTATGACGGTGGGGTTCAGGGTTGGTTTTTTTATGAGGGGCGTGACTCTGGCTTGTTTTAGGGAGGTGGGGACCACCCCCGAGTTGAGTGAGGAGTTGATGGTTGCAGTTAGGAATGGGAGGATGTCCGGTGCTATGGTCTGGAGGAGTGGGGAGGGTAGCTGGTCCAGCTGGCATGTAGTCGGACGGTTCGACGTTACCAGTGTCAGGGTCTCGGCTTCTGTAATGGGAGAGAAAGATGACAGAGTGAAGGATGAGGTTCTCGATTCAGCGTTTGGAATGGGTGGGGGTTGGGAGAAGGAGCTGTGGATGTTCTCCACTTTTTCCTCAAAGAAGATCGCAAAGTCTTCGGCAGAAAAAGATGAGGGAGGAGGAGGTGGGGGGGGAGTGAGGAGGGAGGACATGGTAGCATGCAGTTTGCGAAGATTCTTGGCAGAGGCCTCGATCCTATGGTGAAAGAAAGAAGCTTTGGCATTAGTAATGGTTTTGGAGAATGTTAACAAGAGGTTGTGATATGTGTCGATGTCAGCAGTGAGGCGTGACTTTCTATACTTCCTCTCAGCCGCTCTCAGGACCTGTCTTTGTTCTCTCACTGCATCCGTCAGCCATGGACTGGGTGGGGAACGGCGGGCAGGTTTCTCAACGAGGGGACAGAGCTTGTCGAAGGAGGTTGCAAGGGCTGAGAGGAGGGTGGAGGTTGCCATCTCTGTGGGGAGAGCAGAGAAGGTGTCACTCAAAGGTAGAGCGGATATTATGTCAGAGGAGAGGGTGGAGGGGGATAGGGAGGGCAGGTTGCGTCTGAGTGAGACGGTTTGAGTTGGGGTGAAGACTTTTCGGTTAAGCATGAGAGTTAGTGAGAAGGATATGAAGGAATGGTCAGATACATGTAGGGGAGTTACCGTGGTGTTAATGATGCCACCCGTCTTCTCTTTTGCCTTCCATCCTCTTCGTTAATGATATGCTTAGCTTTTTACTCTGGTCGGCCTAGCGACTAGCCACACGGTGCTCCCGGTGCTATCCTAGCCTTTAACTTTCAGCTAAGCTTACTACAGTACCTCCACTATTTTGCCCCGGCGTTATCTGGGCCCATAACCTGTTAACAGAACTCGCTTTAGGGCGTCAATAATGTGGTCAAGAGGCATGGATTCTCTATTGTGCCTGAACTGACTTGGCTTCTTTTATTCACATATGAGCAGTAGTTATACAACACTCTACTCTCTTTGAGAGCTGTTGGGGGAGAGAAAGAAAGGCGTGGGGACCTTCCCTTTTATAGTCGCCCCTAAGGTAGAATACCTTGGTAGCTACGCCCAGAGCGCCCTCCAGTGGAGACAGATATATATACACCAATGGCAATCTCTGGTGGAGACAATGATCTACACAGGTAAACAGCTACAAGTGTAAACAGTCATATGTACAGTTGGACAGTCACTAACAGCCCCATACAGTCTCTTATCTCAACAGGCTGCCTGGTGCGCCATCACAGCACATGCGCATCATGCACCCAACGCCGGAAATATAGCCGTTTTGAGCAGTGTTGACCAGTTTATAAAAGAAATTTAAAATGTGTATTAGCAACACAGAGCTTTCAAACCCCGCCGCGTGTGTGTGTGAAACCCTAATGGAATGCTGGATACCTGTGAAATTTATATCTGATATATTTTGGACCCACCGCTAGCTTTTAAGCAGTGCTTGGTGGTGCAAATTAACCTGGCTACTACGCAGTGGCGTCGCGTGGGTAAAATAACAGGGGAAGCCAAAAAGAATTATTAAAAAAGAATTATTAAATATTTTTATAAATTTTTTTTTTTTTTTTAAAGTCAAGCAGTCACCATGTACACTACAGTATGGCTCGGCGGCCAGTCAAACTTTCTTAACAGATTGCAGAATGGGTACAATACAGTACGGCTCAATACACACAATTGTATAAGGGGATGCAGACCAGAGAAAGACGTTTGTCTTGTTTACATCAGGGTCCCCCATTTTCAATTCATAGTGACATTTATGACATACAAGACATCATGACATCAAATATACAGTACTGTTACCCATAGATCCTGACAGAGTATATACATATGATGGGGAGGGGACTGTACATTAGGAGGGGGTGGGTGGGTGGGAGAGAAATATACATATGGCCGGGAGAGAATATGACTGTCTATTAGACAAACGTGACAAGACAAACGTATTTCTCTGGTCTGCATCCCCTTAACAATTGTGTGTATTGAGCCGTACTGTATTGTACCCATTCTGCAATCTGTTAAATAAAGTTTTCATTCATTCATTCATTCATTCATTCACGTGTCTGTTGCGCGGCGCGCCCAGCCATCAGAGCGCTCCTACTGTAAAATGCGGAAGCAGCCATTTCAGCCTCGGTTTTACTCGTTTATAAAAATGATTTAAAATGTTTATTAGCAACGCCGAGCTTTCAAACCCCGCCGCATCTGTGTGTGAAACCCTAATGGAACGCTGGGTACCTTTGACATTTATATCCGATATATTTTGGACCCACCGCTAGCTTTTAAGCAGTGCTTGATGGTGCACATTAACCTGGCTACTACGGAGGAATAAGTGACTGCGTATCCCAGCCCCTGGCTTGCATTGCAGTCATGAAAGGGTATACAAGCTTGCCTGATAACGTTAGTTAGTCAGTCAGGCTGCTCAGTGCTTACCTGGTCAATAATGTGGTCCTCCTCTTGCCAGATAGATTTGTTAAATCATAATACCCACAGTGGTGTGCTCTGCTGGTCCTCAGTAAATGTCCCGCCGGCGAAAATAAGTTGCTATTAAAGTGCTAAATGTTAGATACACTAATAGAGGATTCGAACGTGCCCGCTCTGTTAATAACATTTTCAATCAATTCCGCGAGGGGATGATGTTCAGACATGTTTGTAGTAGACTACTAGACTGAGTGACGCCAGACAGTTTTATACTACTAATGGGATGTCACGTTAGGTAGTCAGGTGGAAACGTGAACTTCTGAGTGCCCCGCCTCCAGGGGGGAAAATATGCTGAGTGTTTTCCTCCCAGCTCCGTTTTAAACTTTTAGGGTGTGGCAGTCAGCTCGAATCTGATTGGCTAGGATCGGATTTGGAATCTATAATGCTGGAAGCCTGGAGAAAGAGACCTACCCACTGCCTCTCTCCTATACTAGCTGCAGTGAGCACAGTCTGACAGTGTGTTAGAGGGAGTGAGAAGGAGAAGAGGGAGACATTTAAAAAAAAATATATATATATATAACACAGATGCACAGATGAAAAAGAATGTAAACTATAATAAATAAAAAAATTATATATATATATATATTTTTTTTTTATATTTCATATTTCATATTTGATATGAATTTATAGGGAGGCATGGCTTCCGTTGGCTTCCATAAGGATTCGCCACTGCTACTACGGAGGAATAAGTGACCGCGTATTCGAGCCCCTGGCTTGCATCGCAGTCACGAAAGGGGCTAACCTTGACAGTGATAGGTAGCAGTCATCTCTCTATTGGTTACCAGGAGAATGAAAGCGAGAATAATTGTGGGTCGCCTTGAATGAAAAGAGTGCCCCTCGATGACATCTGGCGGAGAACTCACCGACTGCAATTCGAGCATTGATGAGATGTACTGTAGTCAAAATCACACCCACCCGATGATCTCAGTGCGATCAATTGTTAATGTGAAAATAGGTGTGTAGAGTTACGTCCTGCTTCTAATATCAACTCCTCGACAAACCAAGCTCACAACATCAGACAAGCTGGATGTAGCCAATTACTTAACTCTTTCAGTGCCACTCACGAGATTTCTCGTGTTTTTTTATAGGTGGTTGCTAGCCACTCACGAGATTTCTCGGATTTTATTTATTTATATATTTTTTTGCGATCTGAAAAATTATTGCATCACCCGAGCCTACCCGAGTATAGCCGAGGGGCGCCGACGATCACTGTGGAAAAAAGCGCCCCCTGTCGTCTCCCAGATGACATAAGTGATTTTGGAATGGACTCAATGAAAATGAATGGGGAAAAAAATCCGGTACTCCACATTTTCCAGTTCACTGATCCAGCCGGGGTTACCAGAGTTCATTCTGGAGCCTCAGATCCCTGCGGATCATAGAGATCTACTGTGTTGCGTTGGATCCATACACGTATCGATTTTTTCGAATGGTGATCAGGAATTGGAATATACCAGTTGGATACCATCTGATGTCAGGTAAGGACTCTATGTTATCAGTGGTAGGATAATCGGAGTAAGTTTGATGAAGTTATAAGCTGTTTTGTGAAATGTCTTCTTTCGGTTTCACTGTAAAACTCCGTGAGGTAATCAACGGAGCGATTATCAGTGCGCGGCCATAATGTGCTTGCGTGCACGTATAATATTGATCATCTAGCGTTTATTTGAAAACGATTCATAAAAAGGCCGACGAATATCAACGTTGTGGAATATTCCACTAAAAGACGATTTTCATAGAATGCTCCAGAATGAGCTGTTTTTTATATCAAAACGGGGGCTTTTCTAACTGCTCTGAAATGGAAACGACGCGATAAAAAAACAATCTGTCTTCACAGCACTGACTGGAAAATAGTCTTTGATAATGCGATGGGCAGATTAGACACATAGCCATAATTTAAAACATAGATTAGGCGATATTAACGTTAACATTGGCGCCGATGGTGGCATTCAAGCGGTAAAACGGAAAACCAGGCGTGGCACTGAAAGAGTTAAACACTTTCTTCACAAACATAGCCACAACACTGGTAAACAAACTACCCTCCCACTCAGGGCATTATGGGGTAGAACACATAGTAGCATACTACAAGAACCTAGGCGTCCACAAAGACAACTTCAAACTGGAAATGGCAACTACAGATGAGGTACTCAAAAAACTGAGCGCCCTCCAACCGAACAAGGCCACTGGCCATGACAACCGCCTAGAGTATAAATATGTCGTTTTCTGCAATATTTACTAGAACGTGAGATATAGACATAAATGCATATATTAGATTATCAAATGCCGTTTGATACCGATCAACGTTATATTAAAAATTTCAACTGTACTTGGTCCTAAACGTTATGACTGATCATCCGTGGGTGAACGGAGGGGGGGGGGGGTTCTTTATAATTCCGTGACCGACGTTAAATGATTTATGTAGTATGGGTGATAGATCAGAGCAGTTTGTATCGAAAATGATAAAGAAAAACGCTGAAACTTACGTCAGCTTCCTCGTAGCGTTGGGCGATGAGAGTGGATCAAACAGATCCCAGTTATGTGATGTGGATCGATGCGATCCAGTTCCGGTTTGTATAATACTAATATACGCCCAAATCATGTGGATTATTGAGTTATGGCAAATAATATCCATATCCACGGTGTGTGTCTTGAGTCCAGGGACGATAAACGAGTGGCCGGACGGAATAGGGAGACGCACCGGTATCACAAGAGATCCACTTCCGGTTGTAACTCGCCGATCAGCCACCAGGTGGCGGTATTGAAGCGTTGCAGAGTTGTGATGGCTCCCGCAGCATATGACAAGGCTCCGTGGGTGAAATATGAATTCCATGACGAAAATATGAAATATGAACTTGAAACACGCTGTACAGCGATATTGGCAGACAACGCATGGCGGGCAATAACGCTGAACAGCGATTTTGGCGGGTAATGGGTTAATAAACTTTGCAATCAATCAATCAGTATAGACGGTTCCATTGGAATTCTGTTCCAAGGGAATAGTTGGACCCAAATGTATTTCTAACTATTGCATTCGCAAATAATAATAATAAATGTCCAAACCCCCCCACCCCCTCCTAATAGACAGTCTCCTCCCCAACGCATGTATATATTCTCTCCCCGCCGTATGTATATTTCTCTCCCACCCACCCCCTCCAAATGTACAGTCTCCTCCCCACCGTATGTATATATTCTCTCCCACCCACCCACCCCCTCCTAATGTAGTCTCCTGCCCACCGTATGTATATATTCTCTCCCCACCGTATGTATATTTCTCTCCCACCCACCCCCTCCTAATGTACAGTCCCCTCCCCATCATATGTATATACTCTGTCAGGATCTATGGGTAACAGTACTGTATATTTGAATATCGTATATGTCACAAATGTAACAGTACTAAATACCTGTATGTCATATATGTCCCTATGCCATAAATGTCATGTATGTTGTGTATGTCATAAATGTCACTATGAATTGAAAATGGGGAACCCTGATGTAAACAAGACAAACGTCTTTCTCTGGTCTGCATCCCCTTAACAATTGTGTATTGAGCCGTACTGTATTGTACCCATTCTGCAATCTGTTAAATAAAGTTTTCATTCATTCAAACTTGGGAATGTTATTGTTGTAATTTTTTAAACAGTTTATAGATTTATGAGAGGGCATATTCCACAGCACATCATGTCCACATCCACAATCAACAACTGTGCACACACCCAATAAAGTCACCTGACCCTTCTCATAAATAATAAGTAAAAATCTGAATTACTTAGACTTGAATATGAATTAATGGAGCAGTCCATACACTTTTGGGGGCCCTAGGAAAACAATAATTTGGGGGCCCTTCCGTTTTAACCTAAAGGGGCCTTTCACAAATGTTTTACCTGATTGTTCTGTCATAATGTGCATGCATGTGCACCAACAATTTATCTGTGGATTAGCAATCAACTGCTTAAAATATCAGGAATGTCCATTTCAATATTTTAAATAAAATGTTTTCTAATTTTGATGTCAAAACTAGCCAAATCACTAGCCTAGCACACCCTTGTCTGTACGTCAATATGCACCAAGAATATAACAAAAAAACTTTTTTTAAATGTGCTGAATGAAAATCAGAGTTTAAAATGCCAATATGTTTCAAAGACCTTAAACATGGCAAAGTTGCTCCTCAATCAAATATGTCACCTCTACTTTTACTGGAAAGGAAATGCTGCCTTGCTTCCTTGGTCAAAGTTCAGTTCAACTTTGACCTGTGGAATGGTCCATGCATGTCGTCCCTATGCCCGCCCAACCTGCGAGCAGAATACTTGGCCTGATGAGCAGTGACTGACGAACACAAAGCAGCATATCCAGTAGAGCCCACTTTTCACATTCCTATACAGAGCTGCCTCTTGTTTGAACGTCATCCAACTCTCTTCATAGGAGAGTGCCCACTTTTGCCCCAGCATGCAAATAAACTCAGTATGGCCCAACAAAGAAAAATAAGTCTGACGGCAGGAGTCGTTAGCACCCTTTGACTGTTTTATTCCCTTGAGCAAAGGTAGTAGGCTAAATGACCATGCCTGTCAGTTACAAGAGGTCAAGTGTCAACTTGCCGGTTTCATCCATGCCCCAAAATTTTACTTTATTAATCATCCTGTAAATCATACTAGCACAGATTACTAACCTAAAAAGGCAAAAGGTACATGTGTAACGGTTGTGACGACATCACCTCAAACTTCGATGGCCCGAGGGAGTTTCGAAGCCGGGTCTCCCACGCCGCGGACAACAACACAGACTGCTAACCAAGAGGTGAATTCACTTCTTTGTACCGTGTATGCGTCTTTTGAGGATGTGAGAGTGAGTTTAACCCATAGCACCGCTATTCACCCCAGCCCTTCGTGACTGTGCTTCATGATACCATCCTGGCACCGCTATTCACCCCAGCCCTTCGTGACTGTGCTTCATGATACCATCCTGGCACCGCTACTCACCCCAGCCCTTCGTGACTGTGCTTCATGATACCATCCTGGCACCGCTACTCACCCCAGCCCTTCTTGACTGTGCTTCACGATACCATCCGTTACACATGTGTGTGTGTGTGTGTGTGTGTGTATATATAATAAATAAACGGACAACAACTTTGTTACAAGAAATCTGGCTTTATATTAGTATTACAGGAGTTCTGAGACTGTACAACTAATTGAAAAAGAAAAACAGCTTAGACACAAGGTTGTTTGCTGGTGGAGGACGGGTTCCATCTATCATCTAAAATATCTGCAGAAATGTTGGTGCCGTGGTCCACTAGGCATTCGTGTGAAATGGCGCAGTAGTAGCAAAGGACGCACTTCTTGGGTTTAAGGCATTTTACAGGCAAAGTGAGGGCTGGTGGTGGGCACAGCTGGCCTTTCTAAACAGGTTGTGGCGTTTCTCAACAGATAGCAGTCAAGCCCAGGCAGTTCATTAGTCAACATTAGATTCCATACTTCTGTTTCAGTTCCTCCACCAACTGAATGTACTCGTTCATGGCGTCATCGTTGCTCTTTCCTGGAAAACAAAGAATTGAAACCGGTTTTGTTAAAAGATGTAAAAAATACCCCCTCCCTAAGCCCTAGAGGTAATAACAACATGGAAGACTGAACAGTGGAGCAGAGTGGGAAAAACACCTGCCATTTGCCAAATACTGGTAAATGTCGTCTGTGGCTGGTTAAGTCTGTATACTCTACACTTTGGCAGGTAAACAACCAACCAGACTTGGTTATATTCTATGGGGTGGGGGGTGTTTTACGTCATGTTTTCATCATGAGCATGCAAAGGCAAATTCCTAACAACCAAGTTGGTATGGTAATAAGGTATTGAATCTTTAAATCTTCTACAATTCCATGAATTTATTAATCCACCAGCCACTGTGGCTGAAAAAATTACCTGCTGCAGAGAATGAAAGGGTTAACGGATATTCACAATGCTGATTATAAACAACAACAGTGGCTAGTCTCACAACGCTGATTATAAACAACAGTGGCTAGTCTCACAACGCTGATTATAAACAACAACAGTGGCTAGTTGAATACCTTTCTCCTTCTCCCAGGCGTCCCACTTGGCTTTCCCAGCGAAATCGAGCATCCCAGGACGAGCTTCAGACACAGAGAGAGAGAGAGAGATACACAGAACAAATTCAAGTTAATGAAATCATAAATGTAATCAAACAGAAACAGAGTCTATTTGGCTCAGAACATCACTTGGATACATCTCAAGTATATCAAATGTAAAGAAGATGACTTGTGTGTGGGAGCAGGGGCCTTGAGGATGTCAATTCTTCCATTTCCCAGATGATTCAGAGAAAAATAGCAAATGCCTGCCATGAGCTCCTGCACCACATGTATATTCCTCTTTACTTACTTTTTTTTAGGGCTGACCTTTGAATTTTTTTTTGGCAATCGAAGCTTCGGGGCCGAGCTTCGATTTTAATTTGAAGCTTCGAATTAAAAAAAATAATTAATAATTTTTTTATATATATATATATATTTTTTTTTTATCTTATGTTGTGGGACTTGTACAGCACTTTGGTAAACTTTGTTGTTTTTAAATGTGCTCTATAAATAAAGTGGATTGGATTAATGAATTAAGTAGCCCCTTTCGTGACTGTGACGCAGCCAACACGGCTGTGTGATTTAATTCAAGGTGGATCGCTGTTGTCGTTTGAACAACTTCAGATTTCATGGGAACTACCAATCCCCCAAATCAAGAATGTTTAAGATGAATGAAGTAAGATTTTGATTATTTGAAATATGGCCTGTGTAGACTAAACTATGCACAGAATTATGTCAGTCTACAAGGTCTGGCAATGTAGACCTTGTAGACTCCACTACAGACAATTATCAGTGAATGTTCATGCATTTTTAAGAAGGGCTACTTCCACAAAAAAACAAAGAACTCACCAAAACATCTCAGTAGCACCTTATCTAAATGTTCTATTTCATATATGGAGATTCATATTTATTTCTACATTTTATTTCTTATTTTGTTTATTCATCCCAGTATCTTTCTTTCTTATGTGTGGAATTCTACAAGGCATTTACATTCACATTTACATTTAGTCATTTAGCTGACGCTTTTATCCAAAGCGACTTACAAGTTCTGTACGACAGGTCATCAGGAAGGATACAACTCTATCAGCTGAGTAACAATATTCATCAAAGTGTTGCGTGTTACAGTGTAGGTTAGTTTATTAGGACAAGTGCATGACAGTAAGGTTAGTTAGGGTTAGATTTTTTTTATTTTATTTCAGATAATGGTTGAAGAAGTCGACGGCGAAAGATTGGACGGGATTCGGCTGTCCTAACTGGGGTGGGTAGTTCATTCCACCATTGTGGGGCAAGGACTGAGAATAGGCATGTAGGTGGTGTATATGTGTTTGAGGATGATATCCTTCAAACAGGCAATAGTGATGATATAATTTGGGCAGTGCTGAGCTGCGTTACTTTCCTCCAGTGTATTTGTCCCCCGGCCCCACCCAATGGCCCCATGCACACACACCGAAGTAAAAAAATGTTGTTTTCCCTCCAGCTTTCATAACTTAACCTAGCCATTTTATTTGGATCATCCATTCCAATATATTCAGGTATTAAATTTCATTTTCAAAATGGCTAGGTTAAGTTATGAAAGCTGGAGGGAAAACAACATTGTATTTGAAGTTACTGCACTTTGCCTGTACATTACCTGTATAATTATTTAAGGAAATCGTGCAGCAGAGTGCAGTATCTGCTTTTTTGGGGTTAATTAAAATAATTATGTCATATTTTTGTATGCCTAAAGATTACTTCATTAATACATGTTAAATCTGGGTACTATCATCTATCTACCTATAACACATTTTGGATGGCAAGTCAAAACACTTTAAAGCCATTTTTCACTGTTTGGAAGTTACTGCGGTCTGCCTGGGTTTTGAGTGTGATTTTGTAGTTACTGCAGTTTTTAAAACCCCATATCTCCAAAACTGAGCGACATTAACATCTGAAACTTGGTCACAAGATAAAACATTTATTGACAAGGTCAATTTCACTCATAACAAAATTTTTACTTTTTTCAAGTTACTGCGGTTAGCCTTGACAGGGCAGTATACTGCTGGACCCCTGTGGGGGGAGCCAACAGGCTCCACTGTGCTGGCAAGCCGTCTGATGATGAGGGAAGTTATCGCGAGTTGGAAAGCAGCATGGAATATATATTTACAGCAGCCAATAATCAATCAATAAACGCGATCGATATTTGGAATGGCGATCAGGAATTGGAATAATCTTTTTGGAGAACATCTGATCTAAGGTAAGGAGTCTATGTTACCAGTTTTAGGATAATCAGAGCTGTATTCACTGAGATATCAGCATGTGCCGTGTGTGTGTCTGTGTGTGTGTGATGTTGAGGAAATGAGAGAATAGATTTTTCAGCCCACCTCTATAGCGTGCATAAGTACACATATACTATCGATAATCTAGCGTTTATTTAAAAACGATTCATAAATAGGCCGACAAATGACAACGTGTCTAGTGTATTCGAGAATATTCCAATAAATGCCGTTTATGGGGGAATCTTTAAATTTTCCGGAAATCTTCGAGAGAACGATAGCTTTTCGAAATGCTATAAAAAGGATATGAACCGATTAAAAAACAATCCGTTTCGACAATGTTGACTGCAAACAAGTCATTGATAAGCGATGGGCAGATTAGACACATAGCCACAATTTAAAACATAGATTATGCATTTTTAACGCCAACATTGAAGTGGATGATGGCATTCAAGGGGGTAAAAAGGTAAACACGGCCGGCACTGATAGTGTTAATAAATAGCCTCTATAATTAGAGCAACGTTATGCACCTGCTGAGACACATTTTCCTACCTGAGCAACGAAGTCACGGAGTTGTGGAGCCACGGAGCAATAGAGAGAAAATGTTCCGTTCTCAAATCATAATTTTCTTTTGGACAATAAACCCTGCAAACTGCCGCCTGGACATTCAAACTCTGTCAACATCCACAACTTTTGTTACCCGTAGGGCTGACCTTCGAAGCTTTTTTTGGCAATCGAAGCTTCGGGGCCGAGCTTCGATTTTAATTCGAAGCTTCGAAAAAAAAAAAAAAAAATAAAAAAAAAAATTGTTTTATTTATTTATTTTAATATTTTTTTTTTTTTTTTTTAATCTTATGTTGTGGGACTTGTACAGCACTTTCGTAAACGTTGTTGTTTTTAAATGTGCTCTATAAATAAAGTGGGTTGGATTAATTAATTAAGTAGCCCCTTTCGTGACTGACGCATCCAACAAGGTTTCACTCGGCTGTGTGATTTAATTCAAGGTGGATCGCTGTTGTCGTTTGAACAACTTCAGATTTCATGGGAACTACCAATCCCCCAAATCAAGAATGTTTAAGATGAATGAAGTAAGATTTTGATTATTTGAAATATGGCCTGTGTAGACTAAACTATGCACAGAATTATGTCAGTCTACAAGGTCCGGATTCTACATGGTCCGGCAATGTAGACCTTGTAGACTCCACTACAGACCAATTATCAGTGAATGTTCATGCATTTTTAAGAAGGGCAACTTCCACAAAAAAACAAAGAACTCACCAAAACATCTCAGTAGCACCTTATCTAAATGTTATATTTCATATATGGAGATTCATATTTATTTATGTATTGCATGCATTTCTACATTTTATTTCCCATTTTGTTTATTCATCCCAGTATCTTTCTTTCTTATGTGTGGAATTCTACAAGGTGCGCGCACACACACACACACACACCTACACACACACACACACTTACATTTAGTCATTTAGCTGACGCTTTTATCCAAAGCGACTTACAAGTTCTGTACGACAAGACAGCAAGAAGGGTACAACTCTATCAGCTGAGTAACAATGTTTATCAAAGTGTTGCGTGTTCCAGTGTAGGTTAGTTTATTAGGACAAGTGCATGACAGTAAGGTTAGTCGGGGTTAGATTTTTTTTTTTTTTTTTTTTTTATCATTTCAGATAATGGTTGAAGAAGTGAGTCTTTAGTCGACGGCGAAAGATTGGACGGGATTCGGCTGTCCTAACTGGGATGGGTAGTACACACACACACACACACACACACACCCAAATCGAAGTAAAAAAAAAAAAAAAAAAATTGAAATTTTTTTTTTGAAAAAAAAATAATATTTTTTATTTTTTTTTAAACTTCGATTTTTTTTAATGCTCGAAGTTTGTGCCATCGAATCGAACGTTCGAAGCTTCGAAGCATTTAAGACAGCCCTAGTTACCCGAGTAGAAAACATCTTAAGTAGGTGCATCGTGGCGCATTGTCAAAATATTTAGGGAATGACAAGCGGCCACTACAAGTGTACTTAGCTGTAGGGTGTTCCACAATTCAGCACAGAAGCCAAATGCAGATCTAGTTCAGTGCAAACTCTAGCCATTTTAAGTGTGAGCCAGTCATTTGTTTGTGTACTATAAGGTCCAGAGGTCCATTGTAACAATGAGATAATGTAGTTTGGACAACATCCGATACCAGTATCAGTGCATCATTATGGGATGGTGTGTGATGCACTGCAGTGGCGCAGCGAAGCAGCTGCAGTCAGCATCAAGCTGCTGCCTCACTCACCAGTGTTGATGTCGCCTACGTTGGCCTGCTTGAACAGGCCGTAGACCTTCAGCATCTCCGCGTCCACCGGCTTCGCCTTCAGATTCTTGACCGAGTCAGCGGCCGCATCAAACTTAGCCTAAAAGGGGAGAAGGAAATGTTCCATTTACAATATTCTGTGAACACTTATAGAATGTTGTGAATTGTGACATTTCACAAGGGAGCGTGAACGTTTTATAAAAGTACTGTAAACAAATCATAAGCCAAATTACTTTCAAAACCATTCCAGAGAGGTTTGTGAAAAAGTTGACCGGTTGTTAACCTAGTTGAACTGTTTTCCCAGCTGTGAGAAGTGAAATGGCCATGACATCCACTCCAAGTGCCAACAGTGACTGTTCTTCCTCAGGAAGATGAGGAAGCTTCAGGTGCAACCATCAATCCTGCAGGCTTTCTACAACTCCTTTGTGGAATCAATAATGTCCTTTAACATCACATCATGGTTTGGAGTGATGCGTGCCATCAACCGGAAACCTCTCGACAGGGTCGTTAAGATCAGCGGCAAGATAATTGGGAAGGACCAGGAGCCACTCAGCAGCATCCACAAGAAACGGACAGTTAAAAAGGCCTCCCAAATAGTTGTAGATAACACACACACCCTTCGCACCCATTACAAACTAATGCCCTCAGGCCGTCGATACAGAGCTTCATCACTGAACAAAAGGGGCTTACAGTAGGTAGCTTCGTGCCAACCTCCATCAGACTGCTGAACACCTAGGTCTGGTGGAGGCCGGACTTGCTTGCAGGTCTGCAGCCATTATTGCTGGATTATGAATAGCCCCAACTCTAGCCAAGGTAACGTTAAAGCTAAAACTCGCTTTTTCGGTTAGCTCTACAGCTAATGCTAATAACACAATATCAATCAATCAAACACCAGCAAGCGAACCCATCAGAGCTCCCCGTCAACACCCCTCTCTCGGGACGATGGCATTTAAAAAAGCTGTTAAAATGACAAACAGCATTGACACTTTAATTCACGGTTGATTAAAAACACGTTTGTTTTATAATGCTCACTCAGCAGACCGCAGTGTTGTTGATAAATTACATCATATGGTATCGGAGCGCAGAATTAGAGGGTAATCCTGTCTCTCGAGTCGCTGAGTGACAATGACTTCTTGGCGCGGCGATAGAAAATAAATGCCCTTTTCATGATATTTGGCGCCTCTGATTGGCTAAATTTTGTTTCAATCTGTATGCATCTACAAATCATATTATACCAGGTAGCCAATTCCGTCAGACTGCGAATCAAATTGACGGATCTCCCCAATCAAATTTAGAGATGTTCCGATACCATTTGTTCCTTCCAGATCAGATTCCTAATATATAAATAAATTCAACTTCTTTTTTCAGATACTGTTTTATATATACTGTTTTTTAGTAATAACTAGAAAGTAATGGTATTTATTCAACAACAGGTGATTGATTAATATTAGTGTCATTAATCAATGAGTATGGGGCTGCGACACTGCAGATATACCCTACTGCAATGATCCGCACGGACATTAGACGGTGTTGCACTCGCTACCCAGTCTGTTAGCTAGTACTACCGTTTATGTTGTGATTTTCGATGCAAAATAAATAATCAACATTCTCTTTTGAGACTCCGCCTCAGACTCTTATCCTTTGGCACTTGCTGTACTTTGCTTGCAGGTCTGCAGCCATTATTGCTGGATTATGAATAGCACCAACTTTAGCCACGGTAACGTTATCAAGCTAAGCTAGCTGACCTAGCTCGTCTTCCCCGCATTGACATTTGATAACGTTAGTCAGCTAACGCTAGTCAGTAGCTACTTGACTTAAATACGATTCACCGTGGGTGCATTATTGTTGATAGACGGACAGTGTCAGGTCCTGGAGAAAGGACAGGCGATCATCTGATTTGATGTAACGTTAAAGTGGATGTTGTTCCAACTAGCTAGCTTTTCAGGTAATGCTATAACACCAGCAAGCAAAACACATCCTGTCCGAGCTCCCCGTCACACCGCTCTGTCGGGACAATGGAATTTAAGAAAGTGTATCTGCTGTTAAAATGACAAACAGCATCACACTTTAAAACACGTTCATTTTATAATCCTCACTCTCGGCAGGAGATAAATGACGTCATGGGATCGGAGGCTAGAATTTACGTGTACTCGCCGATACCGATACCAGCATTTTAGGCAGTATAGGCGGCATTTCCGATACTGGTATCGGATTCGGAACAACTCTACTTGCAAGCATTAGATAGAACAGCCAATACTGGCTTTGTGCAACTAGGCCCATCATCTGGACATGGTGCAGAAGAAAGGAGGAGGCGGCTTTGCGTACCATAGGACTTGCATTGATGTAAAACCATAACCAATGAGGCTATTTGAATAATGGAGCCGATTCAAAGACAACAGGAAACCGTCTTTATGACGTCCTTGTCTAGAGAGGAACCGATTTCTCTTTTTTTATTCATGTTGGATTATTATTTCTATAAGCCATTTCCTATGCTGATGTAGTACATCAGATGTACTGTAGGTAGCCTAAATGTTTGGACTGGTCAGAAAACTAAAAAACGTAAGCATTCAAATAGTGATTTTGACATTAGTTACCATGGCAGCAATTGAAGATTAGAAGCATTTGGGAATTACATACTAAAACAAACAAGTAATAGAGAATGTGTTCTGATGATGTGTAATCAGATTTTCTTTGAAAAAAAATCCCAGAGCCAGAGGAATTTGTCAAGAATGTTGCAATGCGTGTTAAGAAACTGCAACAATTTCAAAGCGTTGCCTCAGAAGTCTAATCTGTTGAGGTCCATGACCAGGGGCGTAGTAAAGTCATTCTGGGCATAAAGTCCCCCCCCCCCCCCCTCTTCATCCACACCTACAGACAATCTCACGAATTAATATATATTATAATAGACACATTCATAGTGGAAATAAGGGCGGCACGAATTGTCTGTTATTACCACACCTTTGAAAAAAAACATTAGTGCAAATGTGACCACGGCCGGCATCAAGAGGGCAGGGTTGGACTACTAAACCATTTAGGAGGAAGGGCCTTTCTTTTTCTTCTTCAAATAATATACAATTTAAGGCCCTCTGAGTGTCCCCCGTCCCCAGCTTGGGGCCCTGGGTAGTCAGTTTCACTATTCCCCACACTTGCTACACCTCTGTATCATAATTGTATTATATGAATGGCTCCAACAGCACACAGCTGTGTTTCTGCCGTGTGACAGGAAATGATGCGTTCAAGTCAAGCGCACACGCTCTGCGGAGACCAACTACCTTTTTCTTTTAATAATAGTAATAGAACTTATTACATTTTATAGTTTAAATATAATGTTAAATATGGATCATTGTGGCTTGTGAACCTGCATCACTTCTATCATTCGATCTGGAATGCACCTGAACAACATATTGTAGCTGGTGCCTGGAGGATGGTAGCCTTTAACCCATATTGTCAGTGTCTGCAACTTGATCTCTGCTCCTTTTTTATCTGTAGCCAGCATTGATTAGAGATGATACAGAGGTGTAGCAAGTGTGGGGAATAGTGAAACTGACTACCCAGGGCCCCAGCTGAGTGTCCCCCGTCTCTAATCAATGCTGGCTACAGATAAAAAAGGAGCAGAGATCAAGTTGCAGACACTGACAATATGGGTTAAAGGCTACCATCCTCCAGGCACCAGCTACAATATGTTGTTCAGGTGCATTCCAGATCGAATGATAGAAGTGATGCAGGTTCACAAGCCACAATGATCCATATTTAACATTATATTTAAACTATAAAATGTAATAAGTTCTATTACTATTATTAAAAGAAAAAAGTAGTTGGTCTCCGCAGAGCGCACTTGACTTGAACGCATCATTTCCTGTCACACGGCAGAAACACAGCTGTGTGCTGTTGGAGCCATTCATATAATACAATTATAATATTTTGGCAGTAAGTGCACACATCGCTTCGAGGTGAAAGCCATCTTCACACAAGACGCAGCACCACACCCCAAGCTATACCAACGATTGGCCTCAGAGAAAATACCGTTAGAGGCTATTGATAGATCATGTTCACTGGATGTTCACATCCAAATGGAGCTGCACGACGCCACTGCCCACTGTCGCTGTTTGGCAACTAACGGCTAGAACAGAAGACAAACCACGGTTTGTTCATCTGCATTTATTGTGTGTGAATGAACAAGACAACTAGCGTGCAGCATAATATGGTTGAGGGTGCGATCACCGTGCATACATTTGAAACGCAATTACAATACTTGCTATACATATTTGAAACGTGCAGCCGAGGTCAGCAAATTGATGTTAAAATATTATAAAATTCGATACAAACCTTAAGATCAGCCATGATTACGATTCCTTTTCACAAGAGGCCCACTCGCTGTTGAAAAGAGAGACCACGGGAGAGACTCACAGCGTCCTGACCTGCAGCAGAGAACCTCCACGCCTCCTGGATTCTATTGGCAGATTTCTTGACTGACGTCATATCCAACATATCTATTGGTTGGGGTGATCACCGGCAACAGATTGACAGGCAGAGGAACGAATCAACGGCAGGTCGTCACAGCTGAAATTAGGGCAAGGGTGACAGCCAAGACGCCACCCGGCCTGGAATAATGTTGCTCTCTATGTATTCAATGATACTACTACTACTACTACTACTACTACTACTACTACTACTACTACTACAGTACTAATCATTATGATAATAAACTGTATTTGTATAGCACCTTTCATACAATAATTGCAGCCCAGAAGGGATTCACAGCAGTACATGACTCCAATGTACAGTCATTTACCTAGTATGGTTTTGTCAATAGTTCAATGTACAATTGTGTTTGTTTGTACAGTGTCTCCTCCCCCCCCCCCCCTCAATGTACAGTGTTACTTGTTTATACAGTGTGCCCCCCGGCCCCCCCCCCCAACCACCTCCAATGTAAATTACCCAGTATGGTTGTCAATATCCCAATGTACCCAACCCCCCCCACCCAACCTCCTCCAATGTACAGTTTCTACGTCAAATGTATATACTCCCCTTTCTTGACTCCTTCTGTATCACAAACAGTACTGTATTTGCAAATCTGGTATGTCATAAATGTATAGATGTAGCAGTACTGACTATCTGTATGTCATGTATGTCATATATGTCTATATGAATTGAAAATGGGGGACCCTGATGGAAACAAGACAAACGTCTTTCTCAGGTCTGCATCCCCTTAACAATTGTATGTATTGAGCCGTACTGTATTGTACCCATTCTGCAATCTGTTAAATAAAGTTTTCATTCATTCATTCATACAATAGACAGGCATAAAATACATAAATATAAAAAAAACATAGCATGAAATTCGCAGAATGAAAGCAATGCATAAAGATAGGCATACAATTATCATATCATTTACATAAAGCGAACATTAAACAGACAGACGAGCGATCGTAAATACAGCATAGAAATCACAGCATGTATTCAAGGAAACTATTAAATAATAGTTATAGTTAGATTGATTGATTGATTGAAAACTTTATTAACAGATTGCAGAATGGGTACAATACAGTACAGCTCAATACACACAATTGTTAAGGGGATGCAGACCAGAGAAAGACTTTCGTCTTGTTTACATCAGCGTCCCCCATTTTCAATTCAT
This sequence comes from Notolepis coatsorum, assembly GCF_963971535.1. Taxonomy (NCBI): domain Eukaryota; kingdom Metazoa; phylum Chordata; class Actinopteri; order Aulopiformes; family Paralepididae; genus Notolepis; species Notolepis coatsorum. Next base: position 16,225,524 of record NC_140169.1, read on the forward strand.
CAGGACATATATGACATACATGACATACAGATAGTCAGTACTGCTACATCTATACATTTATGACATACCAGATTTGCAAATACAGTACTGTTTGTGATACAAAAGGAGTCAAGAAAAGGGAGTATATACATTTGACGTAGAAACTGTACACTGGAGGAGGTTGGGTGGGGTTGTGTGGGGGGGGGGGGGGGGGGGGGTTGGGTACATTGGGATATTGACAACCATACTGGGTAATTTACATTGGAGGTGGTTGGGGGGGGGGGGGGACACACACTGTATAAACAAGCAAAACTGTACATTGGGGGGGGGGGGTAGTGATCCACATTCCTTTACATCTTTGGGTAGGGCGTTCCACATTGATGTGGCATAATTGCTAAACGTGTTTAGTCCCTTATTTGAGCCGAATCTGGGTTTAACATGATTTGTGGAGCTCCCTCTGGTGTTGTGATCGTGGTATTCACTGACCTTTGGGAAGTATTTTGACATGTACATGGGTACCTTGGTCGTGTAGTGTATCTTGTAGACCAGGCCCATTGCAAGTTGCTGTACTCTGTCGTCTACTCTAAGCCATCCTAGGTTGTCAAAGTGGGCAGGGGTGAGGTGGGTTCTAGGAGTAAGGTCAAGCAGTAGTCTGACCAGTTTGTTTTGAGATGTTTGTAATTTTGTTTTTAGCGCCTTTGAGGTGCTTTGGTACCATGAGGTGCAAGCATAGTCATAGTACCCTTGAATGAGTGCTCCTGCCAGAGTCTTCAGGGTATTCCTGTTTACCAGAGAGGAGATCCGGTACAAGAATCGAGTTCTTTGGTTGACTTTTTTTATTACATTGGATGCCATTTTGTCACAGGAGAGATTAGCCTCTAGGATGGAACCCAGGTAGGTAATTTCATCTTTCCTTGTGACAATATTGTCACCCACTGTAACTGAGAAGCCGTCGGTCTTGCTGAGTTTGTTATTTGAACCGAAGAGAATGGACTCCGTTTTGCCCATGTGTAATGATAGTTTGTTATCAGCGAGCCATATGCAGATTCTGCCTAGTTCCGAGCTGAGGGTTTTTTCAACCTGTAACTTGTTCTTGTCAGGAGACCAGTGACCAGTGGCCTTGTTAGGTTGGAGGGCACTCAGTTTTTTGAGTACCTCATCTGTTGTTACCATTTCCAGCTTGAAGTCGTCCTTGCGGACCCCTAGGTTTTTGTAGTAAGCTACTATGTGTTCTACCCCATAAAGCCCTGAGTGGGAGGGTAGTTTGTTTACCAGTGTTGTGGCTATGTTTGTGAAGAAAATGTTTAAGTACTTGGCTACATCCAGCTTGTCTGTGATGAGCGTGTTGTCCGTTTTTATGTTCATGTTTGAGAATCTGGTTTTAAGTTTTTTACTGCATCCTAGTTGATTATTGAGTAATTTCCAAAGTTCACGTGGTTTGTTTTTGTTTTCCTCAGTTTTGTCATTGATGAAATTCTTTTTTGCAGTTTTGATCATGGAGTTTACGTCGTTTCTTATGGTTTATAGTTTCCTTAGTTATGTATGTATTCAGAAAGTAAATTGTCTTTCACATTTCAAATGAAAATCTTCTGACATGAACATTTTGTAAACCTGTCCAGCTAGCCACGATTTGTCTATCATCATGACGTATGGTCATTTCTGTTAACTTTTTTAATTATTTTAATCTGAATCCATTTCGAAGTCTTTCGTCGGAGTCAGATGGTGAGAGTATGGAGGGGGGTGAGAGCGGGGGAGAAGGGTGGAGTAAGGTGGAGAAGAGGAGCAGGGACAGTGAGAAGGGGATAAAGAGGAAGAAGGGTAGGGGAGATAGCTCGAGTGGGTCAGAAGGCGAGGGTGGAGGAAATGTTGTTGCAGAAGTGATTCATATAGTGGTTAGGTTTGAGGGGGAGGGGGGAGTGCGGAAATTAGGGTTTTTCGAGTTGCCCAAACTCATAGGTAAGCAATTAGGGGAGGTAAAGTATGCAAGAGTTTTGGAGGATGGGAATCTGGCCGTAGGGTGTGTTAGTGTGGATCAGGTGGAGAGGGCTAGGAAGATGAGGAGCATTGGAGGGGTGGGTATAAGTAAGGTGGTGAGAGTAGGGGAGAAGAGGGAGGGGGGATGTAAGGGGGTGATAGCTGGGGTTTCGGTGGAGGTTAGCGTAGAGCAGCTGGTGGAAGAGTTAGGGAGAGATGTGCATAATGGGAAAGTTAATGGGGCAGAAAGGATGAAGAGGGGGGCAGATAGGGTAGTGACGGAGACGGTTGTGATTAAGTTTGAAGGTGAGGTTGTTCCAAGTAAGGTGTATGTAGGGAGTGGGGTGTATAGGGTTAGGGAATTTGTTCAGAGTCCTCTGAGATGTTACAGGTGCCAGGAGTTTGGTCATATAGCAGTTTCATGTAGGAAGCAGTGGTGCAGTCGTGGTCACACGCGGTTACACGCAGTGTTACCAGATCACATGTGCGTGCATGTGTGTGTGTGTATAAATCAGTTCTGTGCGCATGCACGTGGCGTGGCGTGTTACCAGTTCCCATATTACGACTGCACCACTGGTAGGAAGGGACAGAGGTAGGAGGGTAGGACAAGGAAGTCAAGTTAGGGTACGTGCAGGGGTTTGTAGAAGGGCAGTTGGCAGAAAGGGTAGGGCAGGAGGATAGAGAGAGGGTGTGGGAGGAGAAATTGAGTATTGTGGGCTTCGTGGCAGGGGTAGTTAATACTGCGGCAAAGATTGAGGGTAGAACAGATAGAACAAAAATGATTGTTAGGATAGCGGTTCAACATTTGGGTATGGAAGGTCTGACATTGGAGGAGGTGGTTAGGGAATTGAATAAGGGGGCAGCGGGTGACCAAGGAGTACAGAGTCAGGCAGCAGGGGGCAAGGAGTGTCTCGCAGAGGGGGGCTCAATTGGGAAGTAGCAGCATTAGTTGCACTCCATGAAGGTGAGGGGAATTGGATTTTGTAGGAGGTAAAGGATACCAGTAGATGGCGGCACATACCCTAACAAGTGGTCGGCAGCCGTTAAACCTCAAGAAGAAGAAGAAGAAGAAGAAGAAGAAGAAGAAGAAGAAGAAGAAGAAGAAGAAGAAGAAGAAGAAGAAGAAGAAGAAGAAGAAGAATCTTCGAGCTGCAGCCTCGGAGCCTCGGTCCAGATTGGAACTTCCGCCCTGCCACAGGATTATTACTCCTGTGACAGGGCAATGCGCTGATTGGCGGAAAGTACGGAAGTATCTCGAAGTACGTCTGACGTATCTCGAATTACGTCTCACGTTTCTCTACGTTAGCGAACGTTAAACGTTGTATTCATAAAATAATATAAATTCAGCAGCATGGGGAGGGCCGGGGGGAGGGGGTTGGGTTACAACACAGGAGCAGAGTATAAACAACAGTATGTTACGTCTGGTACTCTAGCGAGTGCCAGCACTTTAACTAGTGTTCTAACTATTGCGACAGTGTCGTGTTATTCTGTTGAGTTTCACGTTACGGCATATGGCCGAACGTGACGTTGACGTTGATGTTCTGGTGTACGTTACATGGCATGTGTCTTGAGTTCAGTAAACACCGACATGCTGAAACTACGTGTTGTCTGATTCTTCCAACATAACATTGGCGACGAGAGATGGCTGAATTTTCTATCCCACCCCCTCCACCCTTCCTACCGCTGCCCGGTGAGCCGCCCGTCCCGTGGGCGCGTTGGATTTCCTCGTTCGAGACGTATATCCTGGCTACCGGTTTGGACTTGTCCGCGGTGAGAAAACGTGCATTACTACAGCACTGTTTAGGCGTGGAGGGACAGCGTGTGTGTGAAACGCTCGGCACATTAGACAGTGACACATATACGTCGGTGGTGGCGCTCCTAAAGGGACATTTCGCCACTCCACAGACTGCACTCCTCCGTCGGGTTGTGTTCCGACGGAGACATCAACGTACTGGCGAGTCAATAACGCAGTACGTCGCGGACCTACGGGGCTTGGCTAGCTCATGCAAATTCGGGGCATTACAGGATGAAATGGTGAGAGACCAACTCATATTGAACACTGACAGTGATAAAATCAGGGAAAGACTACTGTTGGAAAATGACGAGCTGACATTAGCAGTAGCTATTAGACTAGCAGTGCAGGTGGAATCTGCTATGAACTGTGCAGCTAGTTTGTCTACCTCCCCCCGCCCCAACACACACATGCCAGTAGAGGGTGCAAGCACGCTCAGCTCAAGGGTGTCCCTCCTCAATGTGAGTGCAGACGACGGCGGGGACAATATACTGCTAGCCTCCCAGTCACGTGACCGCTCACGCCAGCCGTGCGGGAATTGTGGCTCCCTTTCACACAACTCCAGAGCCCAGACCTGCCCTGCCCGTGGCAAAGCCTGCTCCAACTGCGGGAGGCTAAACCACTTCCAAAAGGTCTGCAGGTCAGCCCCAGCTAGCGCTTCCAAGCCACCGACCACTATCATCCATAATGTCAGCTCAGGACGAGTGCCATTCAAAACATGCTCATTGGTCATTGGTGACATCACACTGCCCCTCCTCCTCGACACTGGAGCCACAGTGTCTCTATTGAATTGGGCGACATACTCTCAATTCTTCTCCCACAAACCACTGGGCCCGCCCACCACCACCCTGCGAGGCTACGCCGACTCCAAGATTGACATCGTTGGCTCCCTCCAGCTGCCGGTGAGGTACGGAGAAAGGACACTGCCTGCTTTCAATTTCAACATCGCACGCCGAGGGACCAACCTCCTCGGCCTCGACCTCTTCAGTGGCCTCGGTTTCTCTCTGCTGGACACCACAGGCTCAGAGATCCACACCGTCACCGCTGTCTCCTGGCAGCAACAGTGGCCGGCACTGTTCAACGGCGTGGGCTGCCTCCAGGGTTTCGCTCACCAGCCCCTGCTAGACCAAAAAGTGACTCCGGTCATCCAGCCCCTTCGCCGTTCCCCCCTGGCTCTCCGTGAGGGCATCGCCACCGAGTTACAGAAGATGCTGGACGACGACATCATCGAACAGGTGAACGCGTCACCCTGGATCTCCAACTTGGTGGTAGCAAAGAAGAAGACAGGGGACCTGCGACTCTGCGTGGACATGAGAGCGGTAAACAAGGCCATCGTCCCTGATAAATACCCCCTGCCAACCACAGAGGAGCTCACCGCCCAGTTCCACGGGTCCAAGGTGTTCTCTAAGCTGGACCTTCGTCAGGGGTACCTCCAGGTGCCACTACACCCAGAGAGCCGCAACCTCACCGCGTTCATCACCCACAGGGGGGTCTTCCGTTACAAACGCATGGCTTTTGGCTTAAGCTCCGCCCCCAGCTGCTTTCAAAAGATCATGGCCTCCGTCTTCGCCGGGATCCCCGGGGTGGCCATCTACCTCGATGACATCGTGGTGCATGGGGCCAACGCCGAGAGTCACGACGCGAGCCTCCACAGTGTCTTAAGTGCGATGGCGAAGCACCACCTCACACTCAACGGCGGGAAGTGTGTCTTTGCCACCACGACCATTGACTTTGTTGGGTTCCGCCTCTCGGCTGACGGCATGTACCCGCTCCAGTCAAACACAGAGGCCATACACAGTGTCCCAGAGCCCACCTCAGCGGCCCAGGTGGCCTCTTTCCTGGGCATGACGGCGTACTACCTCCGCTTCCTGCCACACTACTCCGACACAACTGCACCGCTGCGGAAGCTGCTGAAGCAGGACGAGCCCTGGCTCTGGACGCCTGCCTGCTCGAAGGCTGTGCGCCTCCTCAAGTCCCAGCTCACCTCATCACCAGTCCTGGCGTTTTTCGACCTAGACAGCACCACCCTCGTCACGTGTGACGCCTCCGCCGCAGCCGTGGGCGCGGTACTGTCACAGCTGCACGGGGGTGTGGAGAGGCCGGTCGCTTTCGCTTCACGGGCCCTTAGCCCCACAGAACAGAGGTACTCAGTGGGGGAGCGAGAGGCCCTGGCCTGCATCTGGGCATGTGAGCGCTGGCATATGTACCTCTACGGCCGCTCATTCACGCTTAGGACGGACCACCAGGCTCTCACTACCCTCCTCGCCACGTCAGGCACTGGCCACAAACCGCTCCGCCTCCACCGCTGGGCTGACCGCCTGCAGCAGTACAACTTCGGTTTGCAATTCACGCCGGGCCGGGACAACGTAGTAGCTGACCTACTGTCACGCGCCATCCCCAGTTCCCCCACGGCCCCGCCCTCGACTCCCGATCGGGATCAGGCTGAGCATGACCTGGTCCAGCTCCTCCACACTCCCCTCCAAGAGACAGTGTCGCTGCAGGAGCTCCAGGACGCCTCGTCTGCTGACCCTGTCCTCTCTGCGCTCTCAACCTACATCAGGCAGGGTTGGCCGGCGAGGACACCTGACGAGCTGCTTCCCTATAGCAGACTCCGGGACGAGTTGTCATGCTGGAACGACTCCTGCGTCGCTCGTGGGCTCTGTACTGTGGTCCCGAGTGTCCTTCGGGCGCGTGTCCTTGCTATGGCGCACGAGGGACACTTGGGCATAGTCAGGCTCAAACAGCGGTGTCGTGACTTGGTGTGGTGGCCAGGCATCGACAGGGAAATCGAGACCCTGGTCAAGGACTGTACTGCCTGTCTTCTGAGCGGGAAGACCAGGGCCCCAGCCCCGCCCCCACCCATGCAGCCATTGGACTGGCCGTCCCAACCCTGGGAGCACCTGCAGCTCGACGTCTGTGGTGAACTGCACGGGGTACCGCATCACCAGCGTTTCCTCGTTGTGATCTACGACCTCCACTCCAAGTGGCCTGAGGTGGCGCCTGTGGGCTCGGTCACAGCCGGGGTGCTGATTGAGATTCTCGAGTCCCTGTTCACACGCTGGGGCCTGCCCAAGAGGATCACGACAGACAATGGGCCCCAAATGATCTCCCACGAACTGGCCTCCTACCTGGGGGGTAAGGGGATACGTCATATCCGCACGTCGTTCTACAACCCGGCTGCGAACGGGGGGGTGGAACGGCTGAACCAATCCCTGAAGAATGGCATCAGGGCCCACCTGGCACAAGGGTGCACATTCATCAACGGTCTCCAACAGACGCTCCTGCACTACAGGGCCACTCAACATGCCACCACAGGCGTCTCCCCAGCCTCCCTCATGCTAGGGCGCGAGTTTCAGCTGCCCCTGGACAGGCTGCGCCCTACTCCGGCTCAGGCTCCAGCCCACCCGCTTCAAGCCACAGTCAACGCACGCCAGCGCCGGATGAAGGACCGTTTCGACAGGACCCGACATGCGAGACCACCTACCATCGCCGTCTCAGACTGGGTCAGGATTCGGCGACCCCACCGGGACAACAAGCTCCGGTCATTCTGGTCTGACCCGGTCCAGGTCAGACAGCAGCTTGGCCCGGCCTCATTCAGGCTGGCTGATGGGACGCGTTGGCATGCTGGCCGACTGCGCAGGGTGCAGGCTCCCGCTGCCCCGGGACAGGGTGTGCCCGCGGCTGTAGCTCTGCAGGACAGACGATTCAATGACGTTGCAGCCCCAGCACCCGCGGCTATAGCTCTGCAGGACAGACAATTTGATGATGTTGCAGCCCCAGCACCCGCGGCTCAGCCTGAGGCTGCGGGACCTCCGCCGTTGGCTGTTGCAGTGCCCGGGCCCCGCCCACTCCGAGCGCGCAACAGGCCTGCACACCTGAATGACTTTGAGACTGAGTATCACTCCTAGGTTGAGTGAAGGGGGGGGAAATGTTACGTCTGGTACTCTAGCGAGTGCCAGCACTTTAACTAGTGTTCTAACTATTGCGACAGTGTCGTGTTATTCTGTTGAGTTTCACGTTACGGCATATGGCCGAACGTGACGTTGACGTTGATGTTCTGGTGTACGTTACATGGCATGTGTCTTGAGTTCAGTAAACACCGACATGCTGAAACTACGTGTTGTCTGATTCTTCCAACATAACACAGTACAGTACTGTTTCTCATTCCTGTACTGTTGTTTATACTCTGCTCCTGTGTTGTAACCCAACCCCCTCCAATGTACAGTAAATGACCAAGTATGGTTTTGTCAATATTCCAATGTACAGTTTTGCTTGTACAGTTGTACAGTGTCCCCCCCCACCCACCCCTCCTACCCGACCCCCCCCCCCCCCCCCCCCCCCCAAGGCGAAAGTCTTTCTCTGGTCTGCATCCCCTTAACAATTGTGTGTATTGAGCTGTACTGTACTGTACCCATTCTGCAATCTGTTAATAAAATGTTCAATCAAGAATGGAGTGATTGACAGTGTCAAAGGCCTTTTGTAGGTCCAGCATGATCTGTTAATACAATTTTCAATCAATCAATCAATCAATCAATCAATCAATCAATCAATCAAGACCCTCGTCGCGGGCACTGCATTCCGTTCTCAGAATGGATTTGACTCGAGAGAGATCATCAGCAGGCTATATATGATATTCAGACTCTAGATCTATTTGCAGAGCCAGATGAGATGAGGCAACCTGTGCGATTGGCTCTTGACAACTAATTTTGCACGTACTGTATAGGCTACAGACAGTATGTGTGTATGCGCGCACTGCGGGAGGTGGCCAGAAGCGCGCAACTAGCCAACTACTATTATTACTACTATATTAACACTTTGGTTGCCTAAGGTTAAATTCATGATATACCATAGATTGCCAGCGCTATTTGTCTATGGAGAAAGTCCCCTTCTTTGCAGGGCTATAACTTTTTAAATTCTATTGCTACATTGCCATTATTAGGGCCCATTCAAAGTCCTATATGTATTGTTCATTGTGTAGCAACGTTAAACTTTTTCATTCACATATTCATAGTAAAGTATGGTCTAATGTATAAGTATGTTTTCATCTCTTTCTGCAGCTTTCTCCAGAACGTGATCTATAGCCCCAAATACATTATATTGATGATGCAATACAGTTTTATGGCAATCAGCGCGATATAAAAAATTACAACTAGACGTACTTCTAGAAGTTACTACACGTCATCTGATGTTGACCGGATGGGCTAGGGGCCGTTTATAATTCCGTGGGCAGCGTTATACCAATCATCTAATGTGGGTCAAATGTTGATAATAGCAGTTAGTATCGAAGACGGTAACGTTACACGCTGAAACTCACCCCAGTCTCCGCGCGCCGTTGGGCGATCATCGTAGAGTTGAAATCTTATCATTATGGGATGTAAATTTACCCGGTCCATCTCCAGCTTGTATAATGGTATATACGTCCAAATCATGTTGTTTATCGAGTTATTGGCAATCGATCACTGTGTAGCGTGACGAGCCAGAGTCGCGGGACCTATAGCGAGCGCCCGGAAGTACTACGGACGTAGCACAACCTCTATGCCACTTCCTGTTAAAGCGATTGCGCCGATCGGCCACCAGATGGCGCTCCTGAACCGCCAGAGAGCTCAGTGGGTCCTGCTGGTGGATCTCAGGCGGTTCAGGAGGGGACATATGAATCCGATCGCAGATTTTTGAAATATTGATATAAGGACGCTGTACAGCGTCCCCCGGCAACTTGAGCATGGCCAGCAATGACGTCAAAACACGTTTCATGGCAGTCAAAGTGTTAATACAGTTTGATCCATCGCAAAGCGCTCCAGCACTTGAATACGGCCGGGGGATCCGCTCTATACAATGCAGACCCACGGCTCTCGTATTATAATGATAATGACTCTGAGCCCGCGAGGCTGTTATTATTAGAGTTAATAATATTGTATATTGTTTACACTGCCTTTTTATTCTATTTTTACTTCTCCACTGTACTATAATTATGTGACCTGTACCTCTATGTCTTCTACTACCTGTACCTCCCCTCCCCCCGGCCCTCCCCATGCTGCTGAATTTATATTATTTTATGAATACAACGTTTAACGTTCGCTAACGTAGAGTAACGTCAGACGTAATTCGAGATACGTCAGACGTACTTCGAGATACTTCCGTACTTTCCGCCAATCAGCGCATTGCCCTGTCACAGGAGTAATAATCCTGTGGCAGGGCGGAAGTTCCAATCTGGACCGTCGCCTGATCACGGTGCTCGACAGTCGACACGTTGAGTCTGAAATATTGAACAGTGCGATTGGTCTGGCCTGATTGATTAGACACCGGACATGTTTCAAAACAGCCTCACTCATTTACAAATGTTCCTTATTTCTGTTCTATTGGATGTTCTGTCAGTAATCTTCTAGTGAGTGCTTTAAATATCTAGGGATTTGGTTTGACAAAAGGCTTACGTGGGCAACCCATATAGGAAAAGTTGTTGCTAAGTGTAAGAAAGTATTAAATATTGTAAGGTGCCTGAGGGGTAGGGAGTGGGGAGCAGGTAGGGGTTCTTTGAAAGCTGTGTATATAGGGTTAGTAAGGTCTGCTTTAGATTATGGCTGCATCGTGTATCAGTCTGCATCGAAAACGTTATTAAAGAAGTTAGATATAATACAGTATCAGGCGTTAAGGCTGTGCTGTGGTGCGATCAGAACAACCCCAGTATCTGCATTGCAAGTGGAAATGAATGAAGCTCCTTTGGAGTTCAGACGGAAGCAGATAGCGTTAACGTATTGGGCAAATTTAAAGGGCCATAAGGAGAGTCACCCCACTCAAAAGGTATTATTAGAGTGTCAGGAAAAAGAAAAGAAAGAGTTTAAGAGTTTTGGGTGGACAATAGGGAATGACAGTAGGGAGATAGGGATAGGGGAGATGGAGATAAGCCCGACGGTACCATTGTCTGATGTTCCACCATGGCTGTTTGAGGAGGTGCAGGTAGATTTTCATTTATTGGAAAGAAGGAGGGAAAGAGGTGAGGAAGTGTTGGATAGGTATGAAGTTAGTAGGTATATAGAAAGTAAGTATGGAGAGCAGATTAAAGTATACACGGATGCATCAAAAACAATCAGTGGCAAGGTGGGGGTTGCATTTATAAGCACAGAAGTAGATATCATGGAAAAGGAGAGGGTGAGTGATAAATTGTCGGTATACACGGGTGAGTTAATGGCTATTTTGTTAGCTATTAATTGGGTGGAAACAATTAAACCAAGCAAGGTATTAATAGCGTCAGATTCAAGTAGCGCATTAGTAAGTATAAAGAACATAGAGTCAGAATCAAGGCAGGACATTATTTTAGAAATAGCGCAGGCGATGTTTAGGGTAAGGAGGGTAGGCGCAGATGTGTGTTTCATATGGGTGCCAGTGTGACGGATCATACTGGTCTGCGTTGTGTTTGATGTTAAATGAGAATGTCCCGAGGGGGAGTCGAACAGGGGGCTCCCGCGTCCGCGGGCGACGACACAGGCCGCTGCACTAAGAGGTGAATTCACTCCTAACTACCGTACCTATGCATCTGTTAACCCTGTTATGGGGAAGTGAGTTTAATTTACCAGCCCGCACTGCCACAGTCACTCGTCAACACACCTGTTTCCGTGACTGTGGACATAGCCACGGGCTTCCCCGTTACACCAGCACATATAGGGGTGGAGGGGAATGAACTGGCGGATACATTTGCTAAGGAAGCAGCTAGTAGAGTAGAAGTAAGTAGGGAAGTGAGGTACAGCAAGGCAGAAGTTAAGAGTGTAGTTAAGTATGAAATGAAAAAGAAGTGGCAGGAGGAGTGGGATAGAGGAAGTAAAGGTAGGCCGTTTTATAATATCCAGAGGGCAGTAGGGAAGATGAGAAGTGGGGGTAGGAGTACAAGGGAAGAAGTGATTGTATCAAGAATGAGATTAGGGCACACAGGGCTAAATAGTACACTTAGGTTAATGGGCAAGCATGAGATGGGTAGGTGTGAGTATTGCGGTAGGCAGGAAACAGTGGAGCATGTGTTAGTGGAGTGTAGTAAGTATAGGGAAGAGAGACAGATCCTAAAAGAAAGGTTAGAGAGAGACCACATCAAGCTGGAGGTAAGAGAAGTGTTGCGACTGAGTTCAGGGAATGTGGGGTATAGGGCAATTTTTAATTTTCTAAATAGTACAGGTTTGAGTGGTAGGATATAGAGTAGTGTAGAATAGGGATTGGCATGTGCATAATCCATCTAGCTCTAAAATCAATTTCAGTAGGTGGCGGTAATGCACCAACACGTTAGTGCCAACCGCCAATAAACATTAGAAGAAGAAGAAGAAGAAGAATCTTCTAGTGTATGATTGTTGATTAGGCATAGCCTACCGTTTGAACGAGATTACACCAGTGGCTAAGTTTGTGTTTTAAAACATTTGTTACCGAGTCTGCGTCACAACAACAACACAGCGTTATGGATCATAGTGAAGTTGTAGTTACTGTGCGCCTGGTGAGGTCTTTTGAGCACAGAAACTTCAAACCAGTTGTATTTCGTGGCGTGAATCTAGATCAGACGGCACATGAATTCATTCAACATGTGAAAGACGGTGAGTGCAATGCAATTGAATGCGCTGTTGTGATACTCATACAGTAACTGCAAATCTTAATCCTTGGCAAAAAAAATTACATTGCTATGCTAACACAGTAAATAATATTATATTGTGTTCTCCAGATGTTGCAACAAGGGCAGGTCTTCCACCTCCTTTCAGGAAGTTTGGTTACGGTAAGTTTATGTCTGAAATCTAAACCCAGTTAGTGGTCCAGATAGCCCCAGGCTTGCAAACCGCAGTCACAGGGCTATGGTCCAGACAACCCCAGCTTTCATTAATCGGTCGGTTTGGTCTTATTCATCTAAGACTTTGCTAGTTGATTTTTTTTTTTTTTTTTTTTATGTTTGCTTTTCTAAACCGAATTACTGAATGACTGATCATCTCTGGTAAACACTACATTTAAAGAGGTCATTCATTCTCCAACACAAATGTACAGATTGTCGATTAAAGGTGCTATAGGTGCTAAAGGTGCCCTGCTGGTCTCTGACAGGGACAAGTTGCAGGTTGAAAAAGCCCTCAGCTCTCAACTCGGCAGAATCTGCACCTGGCTCGCTGATAACAGACTATCATTACATTACACCTGGGTAAAACTGAGTCCATTCTCTTTATGATCAAATAGCAAACTCAGCAAGGCCAACGGCTTCTCAGTTACAGTGGGTGACAATATTGTGACACGGAAAGATTAAATTACCTACCTGGGTTCCATCCTAGAGGCAAATCTTTCCTGTGACAAAATGGCAACCAATGTAATAAAAAAAAGTCAACCAACGAACAAAATTCTTGTACAGGATCTCCTCTCTGGTAAACAAGAATACCTTGAAGACTAACGGGAGCACTCATTCAACGGTTCTACGACTATGCTTGCACCTCATGGTACCAAAGCACCTCAAAGGCCCTAAAAACAAGGCTACAAACATCACAAAACAAACTGGTCAGACTACTGTTTGGCCTCTACTCCCTTATGGACTCCCTAGAGTAGACGACAGAGTACAGCAGCTTGCAATGGGCCTGGTCTACAAGATACAGTACTACACCACTTAGAATAGATACCCATGTACATGTCGAAATACTTCCCAAAGGTCAGTGAATTCCACGACCACAACACCAGAGGGAGTTCCACAAATCATGTTCAACCCAGATTTGGCTCAAACAAGGGACTAAACACGTTTTGCAATTATGCCACAATAATGTGGAACGCCCTACCCACAGCCTTAAAGGAATGTGAATCCCTACCCTCCTTCAAAACCGCTCTCAAAGAGCACCTACGGGTGGCTGCAATTAGAAACTGGCCCCCACCCAACCCTCTCCAATTTACAGTGTCTTCCCCTCCGGATGTATATTTTTTTATGATCTTTTTTTCTTAAACAGTACTGTATATTTGTATGTCATAAATGTCTTTATTAATTGGAAATGGAGGGCCCTTATGTAAACAAGACGAAAGTCTTTTTCTGGTCTGCATCCTCTTAGCAGTTGTTTGTATTGAGCTGTACTGTATTGTACCCATTCTGCAATCTGTTAATAAAGTTTTCAATCAATCAATCAATCAATAGATTAGAACATTCAGCCACTAGATGTCACTAGAGTCACTTATCCAACCAGGTGCAGGGGGGGGGGGGGGGGATAGGAAGTAGGGAGGGGATTCATGCATGCAACATGTAAACAACTTTTTTTTGTATTATTATAAATTAATCTATATTCTTTTGGGGGGGGGGGAAGCTATATTTTTTATTCTGCACCTTTCTAAAAGCTCTGTGGATTGTGTTACTCTACATAAAACAGTATGTATAGTATGACAGCCCTATATTAGGCTTATTTTTGGGGAATTTGCCACTGTCCATTTTACCAGCAGAAGTGGGCATACAACTTCCCCTGCCTGCATGTGATCTTGATTACACCGCTGGTTGAAATAAATGTAATTTGTTTCACATTGTGTTTTCAGACACTATGAAGATCATCCACCAAGCACATGGAGCCAAGGTAGCATTCTAAATGTGTTTTCATTTGAAAAGTATTATAATTTACATATTAACATATCTATTTAAAATGTTTAACTGCAGTGTATATGATCATAGTTACCTCTTGTTTTTTTATCAGGGGAAAACAATCTCAAATGTATCATGAAGTAGTTTCAGCCATTGTCATAGTAAACCAGTTATGTGTATATAGCTTAGAAAAACCATCCAAATAAGAGTATGCCTAGTTATACAGTCTGACGCTGAGATGAAACTTCCATTGCTTGTATGTTTATGGAGTCCAAGGCTGGCACAAAACCAAACTCTACTGTTGCCATACAAGTGGAGCTATATAATGCACTCTTCATGTTGCAGACTAATGAGTTGGTGATGAGTTTAGAGGATGATGAGAAGCTCATTCTGCCAGACGGACTGACCCTGAAGGCTGCTGGCGTTGGTAAGAGGTTGCCTTTTCATCTCTGTTGAGAAATTATATTTATATCTACAAAAGATCACTTACTGTAACAATTTAAAGGGGTGGTTCGGATTTAGTTTTACATGAAGTGGTATGAAATGCTTGCAAGTAAACGACGCATAGCCATTAGCTGACTTACTGAGTCTCGTGGTCAGAGTTCTGGCTGTATTTTGAGCTAGCCGGGTAGCTTTAGACAGGCAGTTCACAGGGACTGATAACAGAAATATTTTAAGCCACACCACAATGATTGATTGATTGATTTTATTTGACATAATAAAATACAATACACGGGTGCATACAGTATAAAAATACATCAGGATAGCGCAAGAAAGTCCTTAGACTTATTTCCATTGCGGTCCCAAGATGAGGCAGGCAGAGCAAAAGAGGGACATGCACAGTATGCTACTCCTCCTACTTGACAACAAAAAACAACAATGTACAAACAAAGTTTTAACCATCCACAACAGAATTACAACAGTCATTTTGTATTTCCCATGCTTGATTCTTCTCTCAGACCGATGTAATATCTTGTAACTACTTTGTTACTTGAAGAACACCAGTGTATTAGTACATACTCTGGCTACGAGGATCTCGTTGGCTAGTTCCAAGATATTGTGACCAAACATCAGAAATACATGACTATTCTGTTATGGATGGTTGAAACTTTAATTTGTATGTTGTGGTGTATCTTGAAGTATTTCTGTGACTGGTGTGCTGTGTGTCTGAAGCCTCAGGCATTAAAGCGTTCCGTCTTGGGACGGATATCCGTCCATTTGATTTGGAGATTCCGTCATTTGATTTGGAGTCGTGACGGATTTTAACCTGAGCCAATCAGAGGCGTCAAATATCCTTTTTTCCCCTACCGCGGCCGCACCAAACAGTCATTTGCGAGCAATCGGCAAATTCTCAGGCAAATGCAACCAACCAGAAGGCGAGATTGTTCTGAGTTTACAGCCCTTTCACCCGCCTCCGCTGTGCTCAGCACCAATGGGAAGCGCCCATTTTGAGACTCTCTAGCGTCTAGCTCTACTCGCGAGTAAACTTGACTCATCAACACCATGCGGCAACTTTTTACGAGACCGTAAGTTCATTTGACTTATTCTAGTCTAAAGAAACATATATATTACTATTGCTATTGATAAATCTAGGTAACGTGAATGCCACAAAACGAATGCCTTTTGTTAATCAGAACGTTATTTACGCGACAAGCAGTGTGTTGTTGTTGTTGTTGTTGTTGGTGGTGTTTCGTGTGTGTGCTTGCGCCGCTCGCTTTCTGATAAATGTATGAATGTTGATAAATCTAGATAACGTTAATGCCACAAAACGAATGACTTTGTTAATCAGAACGTTATTTGCGGTATCAATTGTTTTTAAGCTCAATAAACGTCTTTCTCCCATTTGTCCGGGAGATCTCTGGGTAACAGTACTGTATATTTGCATATCATATATGTCACAAATGTAACATTACTATATACCTGTATGTCACTATGAATTGAAAACGGGGGACCCTGATGTAAACAAGACGAACGTCTTTCTCTGGTCTGCATCCCCTTAACAATTGTGTGTATTGAGCTGTACTGTATTGTACCCATTCTGCAATCTGTTAAATATTGATTGATTGTTATTAACAGATTGCAGAATGGGTACAGTACAGCTCAATACACACAATTGTTAAGGGGATGCAGACCAGAGAAAGACTTTCGTCTTGTTTACATCAGGGTCCCCCATTTTCAGTTCATCATAACATATATGACACACATGACATACAGATAGACAATACTGCTACATCTATACATTTATGACATACCAGATTTACAAATACAGTAGCCTATTGTTTGTTTGTGATACAAAAATAGTCTAAAAAGAGTATATACATTTGACGAAGAAACTGTACATTGGAGGTGGTTGGGTGGGATGGGGGGGGGGTTGTAACTATACATTGGATTATCGACAAAACCTTACTTGGTCCCAAGAAGAGGGTCTCGTGTATTAAATAAAGTTTTCATTCATTCATTCACTCTGGATCTTGTAAATCCAGTAGCAATACACACAATTGTTAAGGGGATGTAGACCAGAGAAAGGCGTTTGTCTTGTTTACATCATCAGGGTCCCCCATTTTCAATTCATAGTGACATTTATGACATACACAACATACACATGACATCATGACATTTATGACATAGGGACATACATGCCTTACAGGTATATAGTAATAGTACTGTTACATTTGTCACATATACGATATGCAAATATACAGTACTGTTACCCAGAGATCCTAACAGTAAATATATACATATGATGAGGAGGAGACTGTACATTAGGAGGGGGTGAGTGAGTGGGTGGTAAATAAATATATACAAACGGTGGGGAGGAGACTGTCCATTGTTGTTGTGGCATAATTGCTAAACGTGTTTAGTCCCTTGTTTGTATGATAACAAGCCATTTAGTTCATGGTTCAAAGTGGGGAGGGGTGCTAGCTCGCCATCAATCAGAAGCTAGCCACAAGACTTGCATTCACGCTCTCCAGCACACAACAGTAGGGTCTCTATAGTCACAGTCAGGACAGTAGGCTCGCTCTACAAGTAGGCTCCCTTAAAACGCTAACGCTATTAAAAAAAAAATACAGTAGAGGTTAAAATAAGAATATGACTTGGCCAGAAAAAAAGTTCAGTCAGGAGATTTTTTTTTGCTTTAATCCCTGGTCTGAAGCTCTCCGGCTCCCTCGCAGTGCGGCCAGAACATCAACCTCAGGACGTGGTCAGTCAGCTGATGGTGATGTGTCCATTACGCTACTGGACAGTGTTTCATACCACTTTGTACATTTTTTTATTTAATTATAAAAAAGATATAAAAAAAACTTTAATTACCGGTAGCTAAATGTTGGATTGGTTGGAGCTCTAACTGTGAATGAATTCTAATTTTGACCACAATGTCTTTGTGTTTGTTTTTCTTACAGCTAATGAGACCGAATTGGCCTTCTTCAGGAAAGAAGATTATGGTCTGTTTAAAGCCAAACCCCAAACTCTTTGGTGACCACAGGATATTTAACCATAGGAGAGGTTCTCAAAACCACACAGGTCAAACATGCCAGAAGTGCTGGAAATGGAAAAATAAGTGCCCTCATATTGAAAAGTATGGTATGGGTGGGGTAGGCAACACTTATTTTCAACCATTTTGGTGATATTTGGTGAAATTCTCGTTACAGTCGGCCTACATCCCAACAACTACAAAATAAATATTTATGCTCCGAGAAACAAATCCAATCTCTGTGACTGTCCCGGCTCCTGTAATCAAACATTCCAAATTTGCAGGGTGCCATGAATCTTTAACAACCAATCCGATGTTTATGGCCTGCCAAGTGTCCTTCCCGGGGTTGTATCTGAAAACTACCATCCCTGTTCATTGTCGAAAAGTACATAGCGCATTCCAAACTGCCTGCTGATCAGAGGCTGGGAAATATGTTATTGTTATTATAATATATATATTTTTAAATCCATCTTGAAGCTGCCTCAGCGAGTCTGGAAAACTTTTTTGCACATGGTGGCAGGCTTGAAAAGTGATTCAGAGCATGCTCTATTTCTGCTTGACACGTAAGCTAATTTCTTGCAAATTTCTCAGAAATTGCCTACCCCACCTTTCATTTGTGTACTTGTTTTTAAAAAGAATCCACTGGTATACCCTTTTCTTTTTTTTATGGTGAAAGGGATTATGGCTGTTGATTTTCATTATGTTAAATAAAGTTTAATGTAAGATTCATATTTTATGTAAGGTATATTTTCTAGAACCACAAAGTCTTAAACAGAATCATCTTTATTGCACAAATGCAGCAGGTCACATCATTTTCTCACCAACGTGCATAGATTTAATTTTAGATAGCTGTTTTGAGTTACTTTTACCATTGACTGCAGTACAGTTAAATAGGTCTCAAAGAAAGAAAAAAACACACAATCATTTTGGGGGAATTTGTGATTTGACTTGATCGATGCATTTCATACAACCTTTATTAAATCTTGAGACATTATTGAGGGTGTCCCTCATTTACAATGATGCCAAGCTTAGAAAAACATTAAAACATGTTTTTAAAACATCACAGAAATATGAATATGAAAACTGAATCACTTAAATGTAATCAATTAAAACAGTTGATTAAAAAAGAATCGGCTAAAAGCAGGATAAATCGAATAAACTAAGAATCTGCTAAAAGTTAAAGTGATACACAGTGGTTAGTGATCATGGTTTTGAACCATAGGTTGGAAGATTCTTCCAAGCTCAGAACAAGTTCCAGGAACCTTGAGCACAAGCCAGTTATTGTCCCGCACAACCCTATTAAACACTGAGCTTCTGGTGTGGTACAATACAGAGGGATGGTAAAATACATTGCAGATGAGTTTACATTCTTGTTGTAAACACTACATAAAGATATGTAGAACTGTTATATGATTGTATGAAATAGAAAAAATAAGGCACATAGCTTTTTAGCACCAACAGTGCCTTTGTTTTGGAGTCCAGTGCAGCTGCTCAGCAGTAGAATAACAAAAGGCCCTTCACACTGTCTGTCTGGTGGTTTAAAACAGGGGTTCCCAAACTTTTCAAGCCGCGACCCAAAAAAAACTCACAGACCCCCACTATTATAGGAGGTTACATTTTTTTTTATTTATTATTATTATTTTTTAAATAAATGGAAATGTATGGTTGAAACATGCAAACGTTCAAACGCACACACACTAATAAGCATTGGAGGCTTTTAACCAGGGCCGGACTGGGGAAATCATTCAGGCCAGGAAATATAGTGCGAAATATAGCCCCAGTCAGGCCACTTTTTAAGCAGGGGGTCTGGGGGTCCCCCACCAGGAATTTCTTTGTTACAAAGACTTCATTTCCTGCATTCTGGTGCAGGAGTATGTGTACCCTTTAAATGCCAGTGTTTGTGATGGCATCACAAATTATTGTTAAAAAACAGGCTAGCATATGTATGATTAGCAACAACACAGATCTTTATGGGTTTTCAGTTTTTTTGTAATTGATAAATACAATATTTTATTCAACTTCAGCCCTGATCATAACGCCACATATTCATTTTATAATTCTAACCCTTTAACACTTTGAGCGCCACGCCTGGTTTTCCTTTTTACCGGCTGAATGCCACCATCGGCGCCAATGTTAACGTTAATATCGCCTAATCTATGTTTTAAATTATGGCTATGTGTCTAATCTGCCCATCGCATTATCAAAGACTATTTTCCAGTCAGTGCTGTCAAGGCAGATTGTTTTTTTATCGCGTCGTTTCTGTTTCAGAGCATTTAGAAAAGCCCCCGTTTTGATATAAAAAACAGCTCATTCTGGAGCATTCTATGAAAATCGTCTTTTAGTGGAATATTCCACAACGTTGATATTCGTCTGCCTTTTTATGAATCGTTTTCAAATAAACGCTAGATGATCAATATTATACGTGCATGCAAGCACATTACGGCCGCGCACGGATAATCGCCTCGTTGATTTCCTCTCGGACTTTTACAGTGAAACCGAAAGAAGACATTTCACAAAACAGCCTATATCTTCATCAAACTTACTCTGATTATCCTAACACTGATAACATGGAGTCCTTACCTGACATCAGATGGTATCCAACTGGTATATTCCAATTCCTGATCACCATTCGAAAAAATCGATACGTGTATGGATCCAATGCGATACTGTAGAACTCCATGATCAGCGGGGATCTGAGGTTCCAGAATGAACTGTGGTAACCCCGGCTGGATCAGTGGACTGGAAAATGTGGAGTACCGGATTTTTTTCCCCCACATTTTCATTGAGTCCATTCCAAAATCACTTATGTCATCTGGGAGACGACAGGGGGCGCTTTTTTCAACAGTGATCGCCGGCGCCGCTCGGCTATACTCGGGTAGGCTCGGGTGATGCAATAATTTTTCAGATCGCTAAAATAAAAAAAATCAGAGAAATCTCGTGAGTGGCATTCAACGTCACTATTAAAAACCCGAGATATCTCGTGAGTGGCACTCAAAGTGTTAAATGCCAGTGTGTGTGATGGCATATATTTGCAATATATCAAATGCAAAGTAGATTTTTCTGGGGGGGATTATTACAGGCTAGCATGTGTCAATGATTAGCAGTTTTTTGTAAGGGTCCCGCCTCCACCAATCACATTGTGTTTGTGTGAGAGCAAGAGAGAGAGAGAGAGATAGTTCTCCAACTTGTGTGAGTTGCAGTGATCTCCTGGTTGTTCCCCACCTAGGTTATCTAACTATTGCGCTGGTGCAAATAGAAACACTGGCCTGGCCTGCTTCTAAGTTCAGTGGCCTGACTGCATAAAAAAATAATAATAATAATAAAAAAAAAAAAAAAAAAATTGGGGGCATTTCTTTTTAATCATCTGGCGACCCAGACTTTGGGAACCCCTGGTTTAAAACAACCACCATGTATTTCCCTCTAATGCTGGTAAGAATACTTGTTGTGAGAAACACAACACTGCAACGTCTGCGTAGCACCGGATAAGACGAGTAGCTCGTGATAAGAGCTTTTGCTAAATGCCTAAAAAGTAAACGTAAAGGAATAGGAGCTACATGTCTATTCTTTTCACGGCAGGAGGGTGTTGGATAGTGATCCTGGTCTATGAGGTAAAGACATGTTCTTCAAACAATCCCTTTGTCTTGCATTAATTTAACTTTAATCTAGATAAAGTACAACTTAAAGTGCTATACGTGTTCTTCATTATGTACACAAACATTGATAATTTAACTGGATTGATTTGGTTTTACCCTCATCACTGGCTTGTCGTCATACATCGCTATGGTTCTCAGGTAGACCCCTGACGCTTATCGTCACCTCAGGGGATTGGGGGTCTTGGTGGCGTGGGCTCTCCCAGCCCCTGCGTATGATTGCCAGTCTGAACGCCGGGCAGGGCAATGCCAGTAAGACCCGAACCACCAGCACTATACACGGCAGGATCAGTGCCAGCAGAAATGTTGGTGGTAGATAATAAGCGTACTCCCATGCTTGGAAGGCATAGTCCCAGCCGTAGAAGAGCGTGTGCATGACGGAGAGGGTTAAGGCAGTGTAGCCCAGGCCGGACTTGGAGAGAGAGAGAGAAACGGCTTGTTAGGTACCTCAGACAAAGAACAATATAACAACGTTTTTCAAGTTTTCAGAGGAACCATGTTTTCAAACTATTATCTAAAGATGATACGTTAGTGTGTTGTGTTCATTCAGTCAGTCATAGTTAAAAGACAGTAGAGGTTGATTACGTTCTTGTATCACATTCACACACCCAAGTGATTTTGGATTGACTTTACAACTGCAAATACACAGGCTGTCCAAATCTTTTTTTAATGGTTCTTCAGTGCGAGGGTTCAATTGTGTATGCTGGTGTATGGAATAGCAGGATGATTTAGCAATATGATACAGATACCAATGTTGAATAAAACCATAAAAACTAACATAATACATTATGCTGACACCTAAACATAACTAACTAGGAAGGACTTTGACTGTGATATTATATGATTGATATCACATGTATCGTGTTCTTTTTTTGTGATTGATGCGATTCAGCAGAACTAACATACATTTACCCGGTACTTCAACATGGCTTGTAGACGATGGCTTTCTTTCTACTGAACACAGAGGAAACTGGTGTTGTCTGACTCTGGAGAGGGCTGTAAGCATTTCCCATAACGTTGGCGTGTTCCTAAAGTTTAAGGGATTTACGTAACTAACGAGTCATTCTTAACACTTTGCCGCCCGACCACGTATAAATACGGGTTTCGAATCCATGCGTTGTGGACAGAATCACGTATAAAGCCGTGGCAAGTTGTTATTGCTTTTATTCCATTTTAATAACCGGGTCAAGGTCGCGGATCGGCACTGCATATATTCCCTAGTCTGTGAAATCGAGAACGTGCAATACCGGCCAGATCCTCTTAGGGGCACCATCGCTCCACTGCAGTATGCCCTGTGGGCGAATGGAACATTTTTGTTTTCCTTTCAATGGAGTATTTTAGTACCCGGATCCTGGATCTGCAGCATGTACCGTGGATTACGTTTCGAATCGCAGATTTCACCATGGAATAAGTAAGGGGTAATGTATAGCTACGAGGTCATTGTCGCAAAATAATTGACCGACACAGAGTTTAAAATACCGAGCCGCCTCGGCGAGGTGTTTTAAACATCAGTGAAGGTCAATTATTTTGCGACAATGATCGAGTATAGCTATACATTATCCCGCTTATTACATGGCTAACTTACTAACAATATACCTAATTCATTTTACATCGACTCGCAACAGTAACACTGGTTCTGGCTCCGCTGAGTGCTCGTCGCTCCGCCCCCCAGCAGCTTCCCCGGCAGCCGGCAGTTTGCACTGATGTCAGTGGGCTTGATTGCGAACAGCTGCGCACAGCGGTCATTATTGTGGGCTTGATTGCGAACAGCTGCGCACAGCGGTCATTATTGTCCCACAGCGGTCATTATTGTCTGATAACTGACCTCTGACGCGCGCTATTGACCAATCACAAGCAAGCATTTCGGCGAATGTGAAAACGCCATGTAATAAGGGGATTTATAATCAGCCAATGGACATATCGATCTACCAGATGTTGATCGATAACGGGGAAATGCTCGGGGGTATCCCACCGGCTTATGGTAAGATCTTTTTCACATAAATTACAGCCGGTTCAGAGCTTGCTATGATACGCAACCAGCCGATCGGCGTATGTGGCTAGTTACACGGACACTGTTATTGGTAATCAATAATACTAAACGACGTCCCCCGCCCCCCCCTTTGATGCATACATGCTTTGGGACAGTACCGATGATATGCAGTTTGAGTTATTTCTTTAGCATATGTAAAACGGAAATGCCGTTGAATATAACGTTAGCAGCCATTAGCCCTATAACTAGCCTTCCAGAAAATATACGAGACAAAACCCGCTATAATGCTCATATTCACGGCGCTATAAAATGACAACCCATTGATGCATTTTCTTTTCTTTAAGCCATTTTGAAGGGACGGTTTATGAACTCAATTGAGAATGGACAGATAGCAATACTATAAAGTATAGATTTAGATGTACAAAAAGACACCGGTCTGTTGACAAAAGCTGGTCCTCACCCACTATATTAGACGCATCCCAGCGGTCGCCAATGTGTTAATCATGCTCATTGGGCTAACTGCTAGTGAATCAAATATTAGTGAAATTAAACTATTCCCCACTTTGCTGGGAACCCCCCCAAGGACCCCTGGGCATCCCCAGACCCCACTTTGAGAACCTCTGGTTTATAATACTGCATGCTCCTCGTTACAGTTTCTCACTTGATGGTAGAGACTGAATGAATATGTAACACAGCTGACCTGCACGAAGGTGAATTCTCTCCAGTTGAGGGCATTTCCCACAGAGGGTAGAGAGGTGATGGCCACCAGAGTGAGAACTCCAAGTGCCAGAATGCCACAGGACAGGTAGAGGTCTGACCGCAACACCTTCTGCTCCACCCAGGAGTTCTCAACATCTGCTTTCACCTGAGGATGGAGGGTAGTGGTTGAAACGACATCCTGGGCATAATCAAGGCGGTTGCACAGAGGAGAGGACACAGGCGTTATATCCTGTGAGTAATCGGGGTTTAATAACACATCCACTGATGATGTGTCCCAAGTATGTGCATCAGAAGATGTATGGAAGAACTCAAGTGTTCTGGTACCACCAGTAGGGCTGCAACTAACGATTATTTTGGTAATCGACTAATCTGTCGATTATTTTTTCGATTAGTCGACTAATCTAACGATTATTTTTGTCATTCGATTAGTCGACTAATCTAACGATTATTTTTGTCACACCCTCAATCTCTGCTTCCTGTGGGCATGGCTCCTTCTCCAATGCATGTTTTACCTCACATGCTCAAGTCTGCACACCTGTGAATGTCACCCTGTTGTCCAGTCCCTCTGCCTTAACAGTTAACTTAACATAACATGATGATCCCATAGCAAATTAAAATAATGACTCATGAAACATTTGAATTTGGACTTTCAATCAAAATGTATTTGAACAATACAACAATCACTCATAACAAGATAAATAAATTAAATAATGCAAATGAAAGTGGAAGTGTTTAAATAACTAAAAAAAAATATATAGCAGACTTCTTAGCTTAACATCCCAGGGAACTAATGGGATAACTGGAGATGTTGTTTGCTCCTGACAAGAGTCTCAAAGTCTGGGGTGATGGTAGACAAAGCAACTCTGAGGTCATGCTCAAAATCTGTTCCTCTGCTTTGTCTTCAGCTGGACCAGAGCTGAGAAGCCACTTTCACAAAGATAGGTAGTGCAAAAAAAAACGTTATTTATAAAAAAAAAAAAAAAAGTGTATGACTAATCGACGCAAACATTCTGCGTCGACGAGTTTTTATGATCGACGTCGTCGTGTCGACTAATCGTTGCAGCCCTAACCACCAGTGATAACCAGGAACAGACTGGATGACGACAGCAAATAGAGCGGA
Source organism: Notolepis coatsorum (assembly GCF_963971535.1). Taxonomy (NCBI): domain Eukaryota; kingdom Metazoa; phylum Chordata; class Actinopteri; order Aulopiformes; family Paralepididae; genus Notolepis; species Notolepis coatsorum. The sequence continues at coordinate 16,250,770 of NC_140169.1, forward strand.
GACAGAGGACCGCAGGGAGAGACGGAAACCTGGCAGGGAGGGTTGGCAGCCCAGACCACATCTTCTGGAAGGAAGAACCCAAGGAAGCTACAGAACCCACAGGAGGATACAGTGCATCTGCGGCAAAGGCCTCTGAGAACAGCAGGAGCTTGAGGATCCACCAGGCCAGGATGAGATGCTTGACACAACGCACAGAAGCAACTTCTGGTAAGATGCAAGAGGAGACCCAGGGGCAACCCACAGTGCCCAGAGCCTCCTTGTGTCGCCCACTCCCACTGGCCCGCCGTAATAGTAGTAACGTCAGTAGTAGTAGTAAGTAGTACTAGTAATAGTAGTAGTACTAGTAATAGTAGTAATAATAGTCAGTGTTTCCCACAGGATTTTCAGAGACTATGGGGGGTGAACCTCGGGCCCTCTAGGGGGGTCCGGGAGCATGCCCCCCCGGAACTTGTTTTTTGTGTACATTTTAAAGTTAAATGCATCAATCTGGTGCACTTTGAGAGCAAAATAAAGAGGCCAGATCTATGATGAACTTTGTGCTCAAACCACAAAATCGACTAGACTAGAGCTTCCCAATCCTCTCCTCGAAGCACCCCAGCCGTTCAATGTATTTGTTAAATTCCACCACCAGCACACCTGATTCAACTTAACAAGCCCTTTATTAGTTGAATCAGGTGTGCTGGTGGTGGAATTTAACAAATACATGAAACGGCTGGGGTGCCTCGAGGAGAGGTTTGGGAACCACGGGACTAGAGCATACATTTGAGCCATCAAAGAAATGAAGCAAAAGCGGTTACCTGTGTTGAACTGGTTTATTTTTTAGAAAATAAAAAATATATAGTGTGTTTACAAAGGGTCAGATTAAACCGAATATATATATTTATTGCTTGAGATCCCTTGTATAATATTTGTATATCGTTTGATATCCCTTGTATATTATTTGTATATATACACGGAATATCCCTTTACCTGGGTACAAACCAGAGTAATATTCGCTCTCCTATTGGACAGCGACCCCTAGGCGCCAACGACCAAGCCCCCAACGGCAAGTTCAAAGGCAACTCCAGGCATGTCTCAACATGTCCAGAGTCTGCGCAGTAATACGAGACAGAACTGAGGTTGGCACTAGATAATTCACCTTACGTATAAATACGGCGCAGGTGTAAACGGCAGCAATTCGTTCATTACTAGTAAAGCCTTCACCACGAGACAACGTGCAGTGAAGTGAGCAACTTTGCCTCTAAATAGAGCCTTGAGAACCGCGTGCGAATAGATTGCTAAAGTGTCAGAGTTTAACGCAGTAACGTTGAGTTCGACTTATTATAATGTGAAGTAATAGTCTATCATTTATAGTGTATCGTGCGGCTACAGTTCTTCAGTGACCAGCATTACCACCGGTTCGTCGTGTATATGGCTAGTGCACTTATCCAGGCTGGGCGGCCTAAACTCGTGCCCCCACCCGAGGAGTCCTAGACGGGAACCGTTGGATATGTACACCGGAGAACCTACACCGGCGACTGCAGAACCATTTCTGGTTGGATTATATTGCTTTGGGACCGTGACTGCTGGAGCAGAGAACCGTCGACCCCACTGTCGTTTGGGATCTACCCCCCGTGAGGATCATCACTCGAGCCCGCCTCTAGGAAGAAGCTGGCTAGCTGTCTTCCATGCTGTCGAGCATACTGGATTATAGCTGTTGCTTTGTCTACTGATCAAGGGAGTACATGCACTGGCTCCTGTATCTGGAACCTCGTTATTCCTCGTTGACCCAGACTTTGTACCCGAACATTCCTCTACCCCTGCCGGCCTTACACCCGGAGGGAACCCCCCAGTGTCTCCAGCTGGTACTAGTGTGCCCTATGTAATTGCTATACCACAGGTGGCGTCTGTTTAGACCCATCCTAGTATTCATACTATTCTCATTGACTTACGCTCTTGACTGACTTTACGTGTGTTCTTCGCCATATAAGCGCGAGCCTAATTCTCAATCTGTAACCTAACGTTGCTTAATAATAATAAATAACCCTCCAATAGTACTTTATGTGTCAATGCCGTATTCTTGTGTGGGTGTTCACCATATATATTCATGTACTGTATGGCCAGTAATTAAAGTACATAACTAGTAGTGGTTTAATATATCATACTCTTTAATACAGTCAGGGAATTGTACCCCTCAGTTACATAGTGGATTACTATTACGACTACTACCACTACTACTACTACTACAAATCCAGTTTGGGGGTGGGGTTAGCTGGTTTCCTCGTGGTGGCGAGTTCGCCGGGACCGGGGGAGATGGAGCAGCCCGCAGGGGGTGGCATTCCCGTCGCCGTGCATGGCGGTGTGAGTGGCACGTGGGCTGTTTGTGTTTTCCTTCGATCATGACATGCTTTATCGGGGGGGGGGGGGGGGGGGTCTTGGATGGGGATATGGTGGGGATTGATGTGGGGTGTGGGGTGTTTTGATTGATTGATTGATTGAAAACTTTATTAACAGATTGCAGAATGGGTACAATACAGTACAGCTCAATACACACAATTGTTAAGGGGATGCAGACCAGAGAAAGACTTTTGTCTTGTTTACATCAGGGTCCCCCATTTTCAATTCATCAGGACATATATGACATACATGACATACAGATATACAGTACTGCTACATCTATACAGTTATTACATACCAGATTTGCAAATACAGTACTGTTTGTGATACAAAAAGAGTCCAGAAAAGAGTATATACATTTGACGTAAAAACTGTACATTGGGGGAGGTTGGGTAGGTGGGGTGGGCGGGGGCTGTACATTGGAGGTGGTTCGGTGGGTGGGGGGGGTTGGGCAGGAGGGGTGGGGGGGGAACACTGTACAACTGTACAAGCAAAACTGTACATTGGAATATTGACAACCATACTTGGTCATTTACTGTACATTGGAGGGGGTTGGGTTAGGACATTTACATGGGCCAGTTTCGAATTGCAGTCTCCCGTAGGTGTTCTTTGAAAGTGGGTAGTGATTCACATTCCTTTACAGCTTTGGGTAGGGCGTTCCACATTGATGTGGCATAATTGCGAAACGTGTTTAGTCCCTTGTTTGAGCCGAATCTGGGTTTAACATGATTTGTGGAGCTCCCTCTGGTGTTGTGATCGTGGTATTCACTGACCTTTGGGAAGTATTTTGACATGTACATGGGTACTTTGGTCGTGTAGTGTATCTTGCAGACCAGGCCCATTGCAAGTTGCTGTACTCTGTCGTCTACTCTAAGCCATCCTAGGTTGTCAAAGTGGGCAGGGGTGAGGTGGGTTCTAGGAGTAAGGTCAAGCAGTAGTCTGACCAGTTTGTTTTGAGATGTTTGTAATTTTGTTTGTAGCGCCTTTGAGGTGCTTTGGTACCATGAGGTACAAGCATAGTCGTAGTACCCTTGTATGAGTGCTCCTGCCAGAGTCTTCAGGGTGTTCTTGTTTACCAGTGAGGAGATCCGGTACAAGAATCTAGTTTGTTAGTTGACTTTTTTTTATTACATTGGATGCCATTTTGTCACAGGAAAGATTAGCCTCTAGGATGGAGCCCAGGTAGGTAATTTCATCTTTCCTTGTGACAATATTATTTGTCACCCACTGTAACTGAGAAGCCATCGGTCTTGCTGAGTTTGTTATTCGAACCGAAGAGAATGGACTCTGTTTTACCCATGTGTAATGATAGTTTGTTATCAGCTAGCCATATGCAGATTTTGCCTAGTTCCGAGCTGAGGTTTTTTTCAACCTGTAACTTATTCTTGTCAGAGACCAGCAGGGCTGAGTCGTCTGCGAACAAGAACAAGTTGCAGTCACAAGCTGACAACATGTCATTTGCATAAATTAGGAACAGTAGCGGTCCTAGTATGCTTCCTTGTGGAACACCACAGCTCACTGTGAGGGGGGGGGGGGATAGGGTACCGTTTACCTCCACCATCTGTTCTCTCCCCTCTAGGTAGGATTGCATCCATCTCACTGATAGACTATCAAAACCCATTGCTTTTAGCTTGTCAATCAGAATGGAGTGATTGACAGTGTCGAAGGCTTTTTGTAGGTCCAGCATGACCATGCCGCAGTATTTGCCCGCGTCCACCTCTTGTTTGATGTGGTCGTTCAAATAGAGAAGGCATGTGTCAGTGGAGTGGGATGTTCTGAAGCCAGATTGGAATTCGTAGATTAGATTTTTTTCCGCTAGGTACTTTTCAATCTGTTCGTAGACTATTTTTTCCATGACTTTCGAGATGGAGGTAAGAATAGAAACAGGGCGGTAGTTGCCTGGGTCTAATTTACTGCCCTTTTTGTGCAGAGGGGTCACTCTCGCAATTTTGAAGTCCTTGGGGACGTGTCCCTGTTTTATGGAGAGGTTTATTATGTGTGTGATGACTGGGGTGATGGCGGCTGCTGAGTCTCTGAGGAATTTGGAGGGGGTGTGGTCATGGCCAGTGGCCTTGTGTTGTTAGGTTGGAGGGTGCTCAGTTTTTTGAGTACCTCATCTGTTGTTACCATTTCCAGTTTGAAGTCGTCTTTGTGGACCCCTAGGCTTTTGTAGTAAGCTGTGTTCTACCCCATAATGCCCTGAGTGGGAGGGTAGTTTGTTTACCAGTGTTGTGGCTATGTTTGTGAATAAAATGTTTAAGTAATTGGCTACATCTAGCTTATCTGTGATGAGTGTGTTGTCCGTCTTTATGTTTATGTTTGAGAATCTGGTTTTAAGTTTTTTACTGCAGCCTAGTTGATTGTTGAGTAATTTCCAAAGTTCACATGGTTTGTTTTTGTTTTCCTCAGTGTGGTCATTGATGAAGTTCTTTTTTGCCGTTTTGATCATGGAGTTTACGTCGTTTCTTAGTCTGTTTCTTTCTAGTTTGAGTTCAGTCACGTGGGCTTGGAGTTCACTGCTCGTGCTTTTTGTAAGCTTTGACTGACTTTTACGAAACTCTGAGCATTTTTTGTCTCTGGTTTTCATAGAGGCCAATATTTCGGAGTGCATCCACGGCTCAGCGCGATTTTTTACCCTGGTGGTTCTTAGGGGGGCCATGTCGTTTAGTGTTGTTGAAAATTTGGTTTTGAAACCAAGCCATGATTCTTCTACCAGTGTACCATTGAGCTCATCTCTGACCAGTCCAGACTCTCCAGTTCAAGGTTAAAGGCCTCGCTAGAGTAGGTTTTTAGGTCTCTAGATGTGACAGCCGGCCTTATGTTTTAGCTTTTTGCGGGTACAGAATATCATATAATGATCACTTAACCCGCATGCTATAACCCCTTTATTGGAGATCTTGGACTTGTCGGAGGTCAGGATGAGGTCAATGGTAGTCTGAGTTGATTCACATATACGTGTGGGTTGGGTGATTAGCTGGCTGAGGCCGTGCAGATCACAAAACCTATTGAAGGATTTGAAGACGGGTGCATCTTTTTGTTGCATATCCGTGTTCCAATCCCCAATAAGAATCTTTTCAGCATCCTCAGCTCCAGCTAAGCACCCATCCAGAGTATCATAAAAGCCAGTTTGGGGTGTGTTTGGGGGACTGGCTGTTCCGGGGGGGTTCACATGCCTTCAAGCAACACTGTACTTATTGTACTTATTTTATGCCTATTCTTATGTCTGCACGTTCTACGTTGCACTACTTTTATACCTATTCTTATGTCTGCACTTTATGCATTGTTTTTATTCTGTCAACCGTATACTAATTCTATGCCGATGTTCATTTTATGCTATTTGCTGTGGGGCAATTTGGGCTGTGGTCCATGTGTGAAAGTCTCGATGACATTGAAAATGAGGGTGACCTCTATTGTCCTTTTCGAGAATAAATAAAGGTTTGATTCTAGATGTGACAAAACAAGTGACTGTACTACCTGGTTAAGAATGGAAGGATATATAATATATTAGTTGCAGTTTTTGTATTGGTGAATTCTGGGGGGGCCTGTGTGGTGACCTATATTAAGAGACATTCACCAAGGTGGGTTTGTGCCTTTAAGAGCGGGGGTTTTACTGTTTAGGGTAAAGGTTAAATACCACTTCCGGTTCCGGGTTAAGTTTGTTGTTATTGTAAATGCTATATAATATAATAATAATAATTGTTAGACTAGAAGTCTTTATTTGTCATGCAGTTTAACACACACACGCGAGATGGGCGACCCACAGGAACACACACACACATGCACTGAGTCGCCGATGAAATGTCTCTCTGCACTTTTCCCATCCCGTTGTCCTTCCCCCCATGGGCAGCCGGGAGCAGATAGGGCGTCAACGTGAGCCGCGCCCCGGGGACCAATCCAAGTGCTCCTGTCCGTCTTCGTCAAGGACGCCACAGCGTTAGCGATCTGTTGTGCATGTTTTTCCATTGGGTTTATCTTATCGGGGGGGAAACCCTTGCGAGCACGGGGAGAACATGCAAACTCCACAGAAAGGCCTGGGAGATACCCCACCTGAGTACCTGGCATCATGGAAACCTGGTCCCCAAGTGGGAATCGAACCCTGGACCTTCTTGCTGTGAGGCGACAGTGTTAACCACTACACCACTGTGCCGCTTCCTGCTATGTGCAGTGAGAAGTAAAGTACCTCAACTCGAACCACGTCTCTGGCTCGCTACTTTCTTATCGCCACAATATATATGTAACACATTTACGGTGTCTGTTGAGAGACCTGAAACTTCAAATTACTCCAGGATACAACACTGATGATGTGTCCATGTATGGGCATCAGAAGGTGTATGAACAACTGCACACTCGGCACAGTTAAAGTCTGCACAATCCATTAAATATGGCACCACGACACTCAAGCAAAGCGGTTACCGTTTCGTTTCATGTGCTGAACACCGATATGCCATTAGGCAACTTAGATGCCAATGGATTTTGCCTTGGCAGTACCAAAGGTCAGTACAAGATATCTGATCATGTGGTGGCAGTAAATATGGTCAACTTCCGTATGGGTCAAATTACACAACCTTTACACATAATAATAGACAATCTTATATCTAATCTAATTCCAATGATGGATACCCTTATGCACCCACGTAAACAAATTCTGAATATACTATATACTTTTTATATATTCAGAAAATATACTAAAGTTGTGTTAAATTGAAACCACTTAAGTTGTACTTTGCGTGTTAAAAGATTAAGATGTGCTTGAATATATTGATGTATGTTTGGTTACTTTTGCTTACCAAAATATTACACTTTTAATACGTTTTCTTTTCTTTGTAACCGTCGGTAGTGTGATAGTAAAGGGTTAACCTTCTGTAGTGTGGCAGTGAAAGGGTTAACCTGCTGGCATGCGGCAGTGAAAGGGTTAACCTTCCGTGTATTGTCGCAGTGAAAGGGTTAACCGTCCGGTAGTGCAGCAGTGAAAGGGTTAAGTAGTACAAAATACTACTAGTAGCGTAGTTCCATGGGAGGAGTTCTGGCCGGGGTTCTGAGAAAACCAGGAAGCTTCAGAAACGGTGTCTCAAGACAGAAAAGTGTTAACCCACACCACAACATGTAGACAAACATTTTAATGCAGTCCTCCTGCATTTCCTATGCTTGATTCTTATCTCAGACTGAGGTGATGAAGCCCCAGGCGGTGTGTAGTAACTGCATCTCACTGGGGCTTGTTCCAAGACGCTGGTCTGAAAGAAGAATCAACATAGGAAATGTGGAAGGGACGCTGTTTTCCATATGTTGTTTATTGGGATCCCCTTTATCTGTCACCTAGGCAACAGCTATTCTTCCTGGGGTCCACATAGAACAAAACAAAAACATACATACATACATACATACATACATACATACATACATATACCTAGATTTCCAAAGATTTAACAAAAGAGAAAATTAAGTAAACACTTTACAAATCCAAAATGAAAAGAGTAACACAAAGATAGAGAATAATGGACACTTTAAAATAAAATATGGTGTTAAAAGATATACACACACACACACACACAAATAGTAGACAGACACATTGAAATAATGTGAAACTCTCCCAAATAAAAAAAACGAAGAGTGATAAAACTCACGTGTGATATCATCAAGTATAAAGTCTGAAGCTGCTTCATAGACAATGAATTGAGGACGATTTTATAGGTGACACTGAGCAGCCAGGAGAATGTTCTGAGTTCATAGGTACATGTTGTGTTTCAGAACTGAGAACACTACTAGAGAATAAAGATCATTAGGATCTAAAAAATAAAACAAACGTTCTGTGGCTCCACAACATCAGTCTCCCATTTATTGTTAATGGAGCAGCTCCAGACTTTATACTTGATGATAGTGGTGGCTCACAGGCACGACCTTTGCGCGAGAGGAGTTCAAGCTTCTCGTCTGTGACACTTTGTGTCCTTGTTCATAAAGGATAACAGTGTGAGAACATGAGTGAGGAGAGTTCCCAGGAGCTGAGATCAACAACACACAATATTGGTGCAGATGAGAGTGTGGGTGGAACTAATACACTCATTAATTAAAAGCGCTAATGAGCAGAGAGGCACCCCCCCCTTCAGCAACCTTGCCCCTGGGGGGGGGGGGGGAGGGCCATCACATCCTTCCCCTCAGTGGCTCTAAGACAGACCTGGGCATTGTACGGCCCGCGGGCCGGATCCGGCCCGCGGGATGATTCTGACCGGCCCGCGAAAGATGACATGATAATAAAAAAAAATAAAAAAAAAATAAATTTTTTTTTTTTTTTTTTTTTTTTTTCTTTACTTTTTTTTTTTCATGTCAACGTTCACACGCACAGTATACGCTTAGGAGACATGCTCAGAAGATGTTGGTTCTCTTTGGATCCACCTACATACAGTATGTGAACAGACATTCTCAGTCATGACGTTTACCAAGTCCAGGTACAGATCCTCTCTCACTGATGAACATCTGGCAGCTGTGCTTCGCATCTCCACCTCAGACATGCAACCTGACTTTGATGGACTTGTTAAAGCTCAACAGAGACTGGATTTCTCACACTGAATGAAAAAAAAGAACTGAAGAACACTAAAATGTGGAAATATAACAAGTGAAATGGGACACTTGATATTTTTTTTTCTTTTTTTTGCACAGTTCTGAAAACATTAAATGTTTAATATAGGCATGTAAAGTAAAAAAGGCTACAAAACTGGGACACTTTTCTTTACACAGTTCAGTGACATGTCTTGTTTATTTTTGCTATAAGATGATGTGATGTCTTTAGAAAGCTAAGAAAATCCTTGTTTCAATAGTATATGAAACTCAAAATGCCCTTTGTTATTAATGTTTCACATTTTGTTTATCATTTTGGAAATAAATTCTATTTGAATAAATGATATTTTTGAAAGCTAACCTCACCTTTTAATTGCCAAATAATAACATACACTCTTACCAGGGGTCAAAACAATGCCATTTACTGCTTTTTATATAGAAATAAAATGTATATTATGCATAATTGAGTTTGGAATTTTGGCCCGGCCCCCCAACATATTTTCAGTTGCTCATTCGGCCCCCCGGGAAAAATAATTGCCCACCCCTGCTCTAAGAAGAAGAATTAAATCAAGCTCCAACACTTAACCCTTTCACTGCCACACTACAAAGGGTTACACCTTTCACTACCACACTACAAAGGGTTAACCCTTTCACTACCACACTACAGAAGGTTAACCTTTAGGGCGGCTGGGTGGCGCAGCGGACATTGCACTCGTCACCAACGCAAGAGACACTGGGTTCGAATCCGGCTGTCGGCGTTGCCTCCGGCTTGGGCTGGCCGTCATACTAACTCAATTGGCAGAGTTAGCGGGTGGAAGTCGATGGGTGGTAATCTGGACGTTGTGGACAGCGACTCCTACAGGTCGGTTGGGGGACGCCTGCACAGCAGAGACAGGAAAATGGCGGGGGTAGTGTGAGCCTCCCACACGTTACACCTCGCCAATGAGAGTCCGCGCTGGCAGGTGAAAAGATGTGACAGGCTGCCTCCTCGTGTATCGGAGGGGACATGTGATGCAAGGCTTCTATCCTCCCTACAACCGGCCAGTGTGCATATGCGAGCAACGTTCAAGACAGGGGAGGGGAGAATTGGCACAGTGGAATTGGGATGGGAGAAAAATAGAAAAAGAAGAGAAAAAGTGGATAAAAAAAAGAAAAAGTTAACCTTTCACTACCACACTACAGAAGGTTAACCTTTCACTACCACACTACAAAGGGTTAATCCTTTCACTACCACACTACAAAGGGTTAACCTAGGGCTGGGCGATATGGCCAACATTTTTATCACGATAAACATTTTCATATCGTTCGATATAGATAATTATCAATATTTGTATTAGTATTAAAAATAAATAAATTTTTTTATTATTTAAACAACAAATGTATGTTTATTTTGCAGCAATTCAATCTTTGTTGTTGCCGCCATATTTTGTGTTACAGCCCCTCACACTCCAGTTCTCAGGCTGCAGCTGGTTTGAAAGTGAAAGTACCAAAAAAAGTTGCTGTGGCTCTTTACGCAGACGATGTACTAATCTTCATATCCAAACCCGACTTTTCTATTCCCTGTCTTAGGGCTGGGCGATATGGAAAAAAATCATATGGCGATAACGATATGATAATGTTATCATACTTCTCGATATCGATAATTATCGAAATTGCTATAAGTATAAAAAAATAATAAATTTATTATTTAATTTTTTTTAAACAAATGTATGTTTATTTTGCAGCAATTCTTTGTCATTGCCACCATCTTTAGTGTTACATCCCCTCACACTCCAGTTCTCAGGCTGCAGCTGGTTTAAAAGCGAAAGTAAACCGGCTTCTCTGCTGGCTGTGGCTCCAGGGGAGTTGAACAGTTCTGGCTCTGCTAGTTTCTTTTCTATCTTTTGGCGCTTTTTTGGTGGACAAACCACCGCACATGTGCACCGTGACTCGCGACTGGAGACTAGCTCTGCTAGCACACATAGCCTACTGTGTACAGACGGTTTCAAACAGTATTTTAAATTAGAAAGCAAACAAAATAAATGGACGAGAAAAAGAAATCTTAATTTGGTCAGTATTGTCATTTGGACAAGCAAAGCCATTACTTTAAGTTGCAAGAAAGACAAGTCCGTCCACTGTCTCTGGTTTTAAAGCTGCCCTGTTGCAGGTCACAATACAAAATAAAAAATTATCGATATTTTTATTATCGATTATTAAAATATATCCCAGATAATCATCGTTATCGTTTTATCGCCCAGCCCTAGGTTAACCATTTCACTACCACACTGCAGAAGGTTGACCTTTCACTACCACACTACAGAAGGTTAACCTTTCACTAAAGACGGTTAACCTTTCACTACCACACTACAAAGGGTTAATAACTCAGCGCTGACAACCTAAGGCCATGTCCCCATGTATCTGGATCTTTTGCCAAACGGATATTTTCAGGCTCTGTTTAAAAAAAAATCCTCGTCCACACGACAGTGTTAAAAGAAAACTTGATCCAGACACAAACACATAAACGCATATAAATTGCTCCAACAAGCATGCCGGGCCAGTAGGTGGCGATAAGCGATATCTCAAATACCATAGCGGTGCCGAGCAGACAGGACGATTGACAGATACAATGTCAATGTTGAGATCAGAATCTCCCGATTCTGAAACAAAATATTGCGAGTCCTTAAACAAACTGTTCCAAAGATATTTAATGTTTTGCTAAACATGTCTAGTGTTGCGCCGGGCTTTAGACCAAATAGCAAATTCTAAATTGTGTTAATAGACGCCAGACAGAAGAGCGTCTGCACCTGATGTTGTGGATAGTTATGAGGATGTTGGCATTACGCGTGATGTGAGTGGTCCCAGGATGACCTAATAACATTATTAGTTGAATGGTTACTGTACAGGAATTACAGGAATCATTTGAATATATGCGAGTTACGTGAATATGTGAATATAGCTTGCCCGTGGACACAAACCTGCATATGCATTAACAGCTCCGTCTTTTAATACACACTTATATATCATACAGTAACGTCAAATAAGATTAGGGCTGACCTTCGAAACTTTTTTTGGCAATCGAAGCTTCGGGGCCGAGCTTTTTTTTTTATTATAATATATATATTTGTATCTTATGCTGTGGGACTTGTACAGCACTTTGGTAAACTTTGTTGTTTTTAAATGTGCTCTATAAATAAAGTGGATTGGATTAATTAATTAAGTAGCCCCTTTCGTGACTGCCAACAAGGTTTCACTCGGCTGCGCTACCTGGGTGCAGTGGGGCTGCTCTCACAGCCAACGACATGACATTACATAATTATGTTGCAACCTTCGTCTATCAAGCAAACAATTATATTATATTTAATTTATAATTATATCAGACAATGCACCTACAAAAGCAGATGATTACAATTAAATTAGCCAACTTGGTAACACATTAGTCATAGCAGCATAGGCATAGCCTTATTAATGTTTTGTGTGGCGTCGCCGTCGTGTACAACTCCAAGGAATATTCCCTTGGAGATGCATTTTGGAGGCAAAAAAATTAAAAATAAATGTTACATTTTGTTTTTTTTTGTTCAAAGCTCATGCCATCGAACGAAGCTTCGAAGTATTTAAGACAGCCCTAAATATGATATTGAAAGATAAAGGATGAAGTTACAAAGGGAAAAGGGCAAACGCAATTACTCTTTGACAATGCTACAGTGCACAATAAAAAGAAAAGATCCAGGCGGAATTAAATATGCCTAGGAGTATAAAGGGTTAAACTGACATCAAATCGGAGCAAAACAAGCTGAATCCGCTTCAAGAAGACGCATGACATTGGGTATATACTAATTACAACAAGACATTCATTAATTGCATTGTCACTGTTTACATGTGTGGTGTCGTCTTCGCCCGTCACAGTCATAAGAGGATAGTTTGAATGATATTTCAGCACCAAGGCGCTGTCCACTGAAGTTACTTCAAAGCGCTACTGAGTGCCTAAACATGGATAAAACAAGGTATAATAAGGATTTTTTTAGGGGGTGGTAGTTTCTCTGTTAGGACATTATAGCTGAAATATATATCATAGCTAGCCTATAGTCGGTCTGATATATATTAGAGAAATAGTAAAGTAATATTCTCCAAACAATCTGCATCAGGTGCAGACCTCTTCTGTCTGGCGTCTATTAACAAAATGTATAATGCAATTTGGCTTTTAACTGACTTCGGGCGCAACACGAGACATGTTTAGCAAAACATTAAATATCTTTGGGACAGTTTGTGATAAGGACTCGCCTTATTTTGTTTCGGAATCGGGATATTGTGATCAACATCGTATCTCTGGCGAGAAATAAGCGGACAACGAAAAAGACGTCACTCGCCATTAATCAAAAGCGTGTATTTAACAACCTCAAAAACGTTCGAAACATGCTTTATATTAACTTAATAAATAAACAAAAACTAAAAATCTACTTATGTCAACGAAAATGTCCAGTAGGCCTAACTAAATAACCGATACATCCCTATTACACGCAAGCAGTGTCTGAGTAGATACAGTACTGTTACATCCAGACATTTATGATATACAAGATATACAAATATACAGTACTGCTTAACAGTTTGAGTGCCAGCCATTAACATTGGAAACATGGTTAAATGCTACCACCCACTTCAATGATAGCGTTGTGAACGCATAATCTCTGTCTTACATTATGGCTATGTGTCTAATCTGCCCGTCGCTTATCAATGACTTGTTTGCAGTCAACATTGTCTAAACGGATTGTCTTTTAATCAGTTCATTTTCATTTTATAGCATTTTGAAAAGCCCTCGTTTTCAAGGAAAATATAAAGATTCCGTGATAAAAGGCATTTACTGCATATTCGAGCATACACAAAAACGTTGTCATTTTTCGGCCTATTTATGAATAGTTTTCAAATAAACGCTAGATTATCGATAGTATATGTGTACTTATGGACGCTATAGAGGCGGGCTGAAAAATCGATTCTCTCATTTCCTCATCAGCGATCACCGTGCATACACACACACACGCATAGGGCAAAAGCTTATATCGCTGTGAAAACAGCTCTGATTATCCTAAGACTGGTAAAATAAATTCCTTACCTGAGATCAGATGTTATCCAAAAAGATTATTCCAATTCCTGATCGCCATTCCAAACATCGATCACGCTTATTGATTATTGTTGAGTCCTGTAAATACATAATCCACACGTTTTCCAGGCAGGCGAGCACAATCGATCCTTCAGTTGGCTTGACGGAAAAGTAAAATGAGTAAACTGACCACTCCCCCTGCATCAGTGTAAAGTAATGGGGTGCAGTTACACAGGGAGAGACGATAGGGGGCGGTGGAAGAAATGTGCGTTTAGCAAAAGATCCAGATACGTGGGGACATGGCCTAAAGTGAACCGATTTGAATGAACAATCGGTTTAATTGACGAGCGGAAAAATACCTGCACCTGGCTCGCTGATAACAAACTATCATTACACCTGGGTAAAACAGAATCCATTCTCTTTGGATCAAATAGCAAACTCAGCAAGGCCAACGGCTTCTCTGTTACAGTGGGTGACATTGTCACAAGGAAAGATGAAATTGCCTACCTGGGTTCCATCCTAGAGGCAAATCTTTCCTGTGACAAATTGGCAACCAATGTAATCAAAAAAGTCAACCAACGAACAAGATTCTTGTACTGGATCTCCTCTCTGGTAAACAAGAATACCTTAAAGGAGCACTCATTCAAGGGTACTACGACTATGCTTGCACCTCATGGTACCAAAGCACCTCAAAGGCCCTAATGACAAGGCTACAAACATCACAAAACAAACTGGTCAGACTACTGCTTGACCTTACTCATAAAACCCACCTCACCCCTGCACATTTTGACAACCTAGGATGGCTTAGAGTAGACGACAGAGTACAGCAACTTGCAATGGGCCTGGTCTACAAGATACACTACACCACTGGGATGCCCATGTACAGTACATGTCGAAATACTTCCCAAAGGTCAGTGAAAATTCCACGACCACAACACCAGAGGGAGTTCCACAAATCATGTTCAACCCAGATTCGGCTCAAGCAAGGGACTAAACACGTTTTGCAATTATGCCACAATAATGTGGAACGCCCTACCCACAACCATGAAGGAATGTGAATCCCTACCCTCCTTCAAAACCGCTCTCAAATAGCACCTACGGGTGACTGCAATTAGAAACTGGCCGCTGTAAATGTCCCCCCCCCCCCACACACACTTTGTACAGTTTCTTCCCCTTCGGATGTACATTTTTTTTATGATCTCTTTTTACTACACAGTTCTGTATATCTGTGTCTTGTATGTCATAAATGTCCTGATGAATTGAAAATGGGGGACCCAGATGTAAATAAGACGAAAGTCTTTTTCTGGTCTGCATCCTCTTAGCAGTTGTTTTGTATTGAGCCGTACTGTATTGTACCCATTCTGCAATCTGTTAATAAAGTTTTCAATTAATCAACCGAGAAACTATAAGAGGTAAATCTGACGTCGTGTGGCAGCCGGCTGCCGCTGAAGATTCATTCTGCATCGTCATTAAAGTATAGAGACTAATGATGGGTGATAATGAGTATATTATGCGCAAATTAACAACAATGTTTGTACTCTTCACCCTGTTGCATCTAAAAGTCACACAACACACCTGACAACATGACACAAACCAAACCTATACACCTGCCACGTGTACCACCCGTTGGACCTACAGGTAATATTGTAATTGAAAAGTTTGTCCTGAGGGAAGCGACAAGAAAAGAGGGCGGGGTCTGAGATAGGTGTGCGTGTGTGACCTCACCTGGTGATAGGCCGCATTAAGCTGCTTGTATCCTGCAGCTTTCCGTAGCGCCAAGCACATGCTATAGACAGCATGGAGTCCGGCGCAGAGGAAGCTCAGCAGTCCCAGCTGTTTCCGCCGGCACATCCAGCGGTCCAGCCACCCGGGGAACCTCTCGTACTTGGTCCCCCTGTGCAGCTGGAGGACGGCAGCCCACAGGCCTGGAGAAAAGGGGTGTTTTTACTGCACATTTCATTTTTACGCAATTTTTCATTGCATTGAAATCTATTGGAATAAATATCTACATGTTTGTCTGAGCCTGCAGTGGCTTTACATACATCTTTCAACCAGTGTTGAAAATCAATCAATCATTATTTCCACATATAATAATTAGGGGTGGGACGATACATCGATCCAGATCGATATATCGATCTATTATCAATAATCAAATAGGATCGATGCAACGTAAAAAGATCGATTCATATTGCGATACTCTTATTTTGAAAATCCCGCGAGTCATATCCGCCGGCGCCCAGTATTGTGAAACTCCGTGTAGACATTACAGCAGAACAGCGCTACAGAGCGTCTATTTTGCGACCCGATATAAGTCTGTGCAGTTTTTTCCCCACAACGGGTCAAATGCATCTAACATGCTTTGCATCGTCGCCATTCCTTTATGCCCACGTCGCGTTAAATATATAAATGAATGTCACGTTGGCTGCTTAAGCTAACTAAGCTAAGCAGCTAACCGTGAGAGAACAGGAGAGAGGAGAGGGGAAGGAGGAGGGGCGGGGGCATTCTACATTTCTGTGGGGGACTGGGGGAGGGGCATTCTGTGTGTGTGTGTGTTACTGAAGATGGACAGATAATGTTGATATTTAAACATGAATACATAATAAATATATTCATGATCATCATGCAACATAAAACAATTGTAGGAAGTTTGGGAGAGGAAGGGGTTTTAGCTTGCATGTGGTGAGTTCCAAAACATTTTACTTAAAGTTTAAAGCTCAATATATAAAAAGTTAACAGGAGGTCTATTTGTATTAAAAACAATAGATTGTTTTTCATTTAAATGTCTGGAAGAGCTAAAAAATAAAAACGTCAATTGATATTTCCGTAGCCTTTTTTTTGTTGATCTAAATGTGACTGATTGTGTTAAATGGGCACATAATATCGCCTCATATCGATCGCAGGCACCTGAATCGAATCTTATCGTATCGTGGCAGACTTTGTGATATCTGCAAATATCGTATCGCTGTCCAAAGAATCGATATCGTATCGTGATGAAACTGGTGATTCCCACCCCTAATAATAATAATAATAAACTTTATTTGTATAGCACCTTTCATACAAGAATTGCAGCTCAAAGTGCTTCACAGCAGTAAAGAAGACATAAAATGAGCACAAAATTGGCGGATCAAGAGCAATGCATAAAGTGTAGACATAGAATAAGCATACAATTATCATACAATAAGACAGCAGCAAAATAGGCAAAGTCAAAATAAGGCATAGAACATTAAATCACATAGTTTTTCATATTGGGATCTAACATCTTAATATGCCTCTTTGTTTACTGTTTGATTGTCACTGATACACAAAATAGACATAAAATCATGAAATTGGCAGATAGATAAAATAGTGCTGTCAGGCGATTACATTTAAAAAAAGATTATTACCGGATTTGTAATTCATCTAATTAATCACATTTTAATCGCATAACCATTTTAGGCCTGATATTTTATATTCTATAATCATATTTCAAATTGCATGTGTCCGGATGGCAGAATTCAGTACTGTATCTACAAAACCTTCTGTTTAATCATCTTCCATTTATTCATTTTCTTACAGGTCTGGTCAATTTTAGCATGGTGTTATTCACAGTCAAAGATTAAAAAAAATGTAATTGATATTCTCATTTGGTTCATTACAATTTACTCAAGCCTAGTAACAGACACGGTATTTCTGACACTGGGAATACATTCCCTGGGATCCATAGATGTCCCTAGAATCAGATACCAAGAACATGCAAATGGACCATTTAAAAAAGAAAATGTCTGTAAATGTTTATTCTACGTTCTTATGGAATGAATGAGATAAAAAAATATATATCTTTTTTTATAAATGTTGAGTTAATTTTCATAACGCGATAATTTGCTGTGTAATTAATTAATCTAATTAACACAATAAACTGACAGCCCTAAGATAAAAAAAAAACAAAGTGCTTCAGCACAGCAGTATTTTAGATGTTTAGTTCTGTCAGAGCTCCGCCCTTTTCCCCCATTCTAAGGTGCATTATAGAACAATTTCAGTTCTGAATTACTTTAGAGAACAGTTCTGAATTACTGAACTACAGAACAACAGCAATAAGTACTACTAGTCTACTTAAGGTTTTATACATTTTTAGGCATAAATAATAAGAAAGCCAAGAGCTCTTCATAATAGTTTCATTACAACGTTTTTAAAAAGACCGTAATAAAAGAGTGGCATTTCCAGATTTTTTCCACTATTTTAAGGCGTACACATTAAGACCATTGACAACATGGTTTGATCCCCAAGCATTAGTATCCTGGAGACAATTAGAAGAAAACATAGTAGCCCCACATAGACTGAAGCACATAGCATACACTAAACTATCAATTAAGCATTGCGAACGGAAATTTGGCCCCATAATTACTCATGCGATCCGGATATGGCGTGAAACACAAAAAAAATATCCTAACCCACATAAATGGCACAATCATACTCCCTTATTCAATAACAATGCACTCTTGATTGGAAAACGACCTATAAGATTCCCTATATGGGAAAAGCAAGGCATACACTCATTAGGGGATGTTTTTAACAAACAGGGTTTTTGTAGTTATGAAGAAATACGGAAACAAATTTATCTCACCAAGTCCACACATCTTTTTTACATACAGTTATTGTTATGTTTGAAGACTCAAGGTGTTCCATTAAAGAAACCAATTGAACACCACAGATACCACAAATTCTTCTATGAAAGAGAGACATCAAGAGGTTTTGTTTCAGATTTTTATCATCAATTACTAACGTCCTCATATGAAACCCTCCACCTAGACTCCGTCTGGAGGAGGGATATACCAGACCTGGAAAGTGATTTTGATTGGCAAGAAGCCTGGGCAAATGTTCGACTCACATCAAGGAACCCGGACCATCAACAAATCAATCTTAACTATATTCACAGGACATACTTGACTCCTATAAGACTGAAAAAAATGGGTCTTATACAAGACTCCAAATGCTCCTTATGTACAAATGGGGACGAGGGGACATTTATGCACATGTACTGGGACTGCCCACCAGTTAAGATATTCTGGAAAGAGGTGACCCAGCAATTATCAAATCTCTTAACTTGGAATATACCTGTACACCCCTCTGTATTACTGCTGAATGATGAGTGTGCAGTACATCCACAGCTAAAGAGATTGGTTTTATCGGGTATCACAGTGGCTAAAAAGCTGATAGCATCACGATGGTTCCAACCGGAAATAATGTGCCGAAAGGTCTGGATTATTACATATCTCGATGTGATCTATCAAGAAATATCTACAGCAAGAATTTTGGGTCTCAATGAATCCAAAATGACATTGTGGTTAGAAGTGGTGGAGAAAATAAAAGCTAGCATATAATGGTAATGTCTGGTTAGGAGCGAGGGAAAATGGATGGATTATCCAATGGGGGGTCCGGGAGGGGGGGGTACGAGCTGGAGCAGTGATTCCCAATCTGTGGTCTGGCGGACCCCCTGGGGGTCCGCCAGGGGGCGCAGGGGGTCCGCCAGACCACAGATGATTTGAGGTCTTTAAAAAAAAAAATTGATTTTTTTTTTTGATTTTTTTTTTATCATCAGAAGCATGAATAGTCTCTCCACTACAATAAAAAATAAAGATAAATAAATAAACATCTAGACATGATTTTTGAACGTTAACAGTAGGCTACCGGGTAGCCGCTAAAACGCGAATCAGTTGACTGTATCACTTTCTGTAGCTAGCCTAGCACGCTAGTTAACTTTCTCGGCTCGTCTGCAGTCAGCCGCCAGAGGCGAAAATGTGTGACAAACGAAAAGGAGATGACGGCAGCTCATCTGCAAAAAAAGTTAGGACCTACAGCAATCGCGAAAATTACATCACCATGGGCTTCACTGAGGGACCAGACAAACGACCTGAGTGTGTGATTTGTGGAGAAAAGTTGGCAAACTCGAGCCTGAAGCCCAGCAAGCTGAAGAGACATCAGGCGTCTAAGCACCCAGAAACCGTTGGGAAGGATCCAGACTTTTTTCGGAGGAAAGAACAGTCTCTCAAGGCGAACAAGCCTGTTGATGTTAGAGTAGCGTGGAGCAGGGGTGGCAGTGATTTACAGAAGGCTACCGAAGCCTCCTTTGAGTGTTCGCTTTTAATTGCAAAAGCAAAGAAACCGCACAATATTGGCGAGCAGCTCATCAAACCAGCCTGCATCAAAATGGTTTAGAAACTGTGCGGCCCACAGGTGGCGGATAAACTAAAATCAGTACCACTCTCGAACAATGTAGTGAAAGACCGAATTGATAAGATGTCAAGTGATTGCGAGCAGCAGCTGTCAGAAAAGCTTAGAAAGGGTCCATTTGCCATACAACTTGATGAAACTACAACTGTCGCAGACGAGGCTGTGCTCATCGTTTATGTGCAATATATTGAAAATGAGGATCTGAAGCAGGACATTCTCATGTCAGTCAACCTTACTACCACCACTCGAGGTGAGGATATTTTTACTGCAGTGGATTCTTACTTCATTCAACATAAATGCAAACCGTTCACCATTAGGGCCTGATTTGAGAGGATGAATACAGGATTTGAATATTGGCCAACATTTTGAAATACATATGGTGCAAGATTAGATTTGTTGATTGAAGGCACAAGTCAAAGAAGCATAGTGGGTCTAATTATGATGCATATGCCTGTGTATAAGCAGTTTGTTATTAAAATGACAAAAAAAAGGTATTAAACCCAGCTAGGACAGATTCTCTCTGCTACTGATTGGAATTTCCTGTCTCATATTTAGTTTAATTTGTTGCATTGATTTGTTCCATAAATGCAAACCGTTCACCATTAGGGCCTGATTTGAGAGGATGAATACAGCATTTGAATATTGGCCAAACATTTTGAAATGCATATGGTGCAAGATGAGATTTGTTGATTGAAGGCACAAGTCAAAGAAGCATAGTGGGTCTAATTGTGATGCATATGCCTGTGTATAAGCAGTTTGTTATTAAAATGAAAAAAAAAAAAGTATTTTATGGTATCTTATTAGGAGGGGGTCCGCGAATTTCATCAGAGATGTTTGGGGGTCCCTGGGGGGAAAAAGGTTGGGAACCACTGAGCTGGAGCATATGTGTGTAGGTTTTTAGATAACAGGTATTAAGGGTATATCCTATATAAGACAATTAACTAAAATGTGATTTCATTGGATGTGCACTGTCAACTAATGCTTGTATATCTTATTGTGTGTTGTCATGTTTGTTTATGTGTTTGTTTAAAAAAATAATAAAAAAATAAAATACAAAAAAATAAAAGAGTGAAATCCAGACCTGGGTGCGACGGGTCTTTTGGAATGCCCCCTCTGGAATACCCTCCCCAGCCACACCCAGACTGTCAACACCCTACTGTCCTTACCCATCTCCCGCCAATGACTGATTACCACGTCATTCTCCGCCATGCGTTGTCTGCCAATGACTGATTACGACGTCATTGAGATCAATATTTCAAATTTTCGTCATGGTATTCACATTTCACCCACGGAGTCTTGACTGGTGCTGTAGATCTCCGCTCAACTCTCCAACGCTTCAATACCGCCACCTGGTGGCCGATCGGCGAGTTGCCAAAACCGGAAGTGGCCGGAAGTGCTTGGTGTCGTCCCCCCAATCCGGCCGGCCACTCGCTATCGCTCGCGGGACTCCATCTTGACACACTGGATATCGATCCGTTGCCATAACTCAATAAACAACATTATTTGGACGTATATAGTATTATACAACCTGGAAATGGATCACATAGATCAACATCCCATAATAGCGATCTTTTTGCTCCACGCTCATCACCCAACGGTAAGAGGAGACTGGGGTGAGTTTCAGCGTTTTTGATTATTATTAACCATACAAACTGCTCTGATCTATATATCACCCATACTACATGAATCATTTAACGTCGGTCATTACATTATAAACGACCCCCCCCCCCCCCCTCCGGTCACCAGCAGATGACCAGTCATGACGTTTAGGATCATGTACATGTGACATTTTTTATATAACGTTGATCGGTATCAAACTGCATTTGATCATCTAATATATGCATTTATGGCTATAACTTACAGCAGAAAACGATAAAAACATTTTAGTATGAATGAAAAAGTTAAACGTTCCTACATCCTGAACGATAGATAATTGATGTTGTATGGGCCATAGTAATGTCAATTTAGCAATACAATTTAAAAAGTTATAGCCCTGCAAAGAAGGTGAACATCTCCATAGACAAATAGAGCTGGCAGAGGACGGTTTAGGATTAATCAAAGTGGTGGCGGAGAATGGGTTAAAACAGCCCTCAAAACCCACCTTTTCACTCTTGCTTTCGACCATCAACAGTTTTTTGTTTAGTTTAGTTTAGTTCTGTTCCTTTGCTGCTTCCATTGTAAAGCATCTCTGAGCACTGATACAGTGCTATATACATTTAATGTATTATTATTATTATTATTATTATTATTATTATTATTATTATTATTATTATTATTATTATTATTATTATTATTATTATTATTATTATTATTAATATGGATTGCAGCTCAAAGTGTTTCACAGCAAAAGTGTTTCACCGACACCCCACCACAACCCCCACAGCACCCCAAAGCGTCCCAAAGGTCCCAGTGCCATCCCAGATCACCCACAACACCACACGAACCCCCATCCAACCACCACCATGTCCATCCGTCCGAACATCCAGAATCGTAATTAATAAGTGAATTTGCAATGTAGCTAGGTCATGTTCCATTTAGTGCTTTGTATACAAGGAGGAGCACCTTAAAATCTATTCTAAAAGATATCGGTAGCCAGTGTAGAGTATATAACACTGGAGTAATGTGCTTTCTCCTCTTGGTTCTGGTTAGTAGTCTAGCTGCAGAGTTTTGGATGAGCTGAAGTCTCCCTATGGTTTTTTTCCGAGCCAAACATTTAGTCTGTGTTGTTTATTTAGGCTCCACACACAAGTTATTGTAACTTTCTTTAATTATTCCTGTATAACAAATCGCTTGTCATCTTTTTTTGTTTTCATTAATAAATGTAACCACAATAAATGGTTTTGTATGAACGTGTCACAGTTACGAGCCTACTTAGCCTCTCAGCGGCATTTTTCATTGATAGTAGTCGCTACACACACACACGCGCACACGCACACACACCATAAACATTCTAACACAATCAAGGGATTGTGGTCCATTATTTTCGGCCTTCCACCCATCCAGGGCCTACCTGGAAGAGGTAGAGAACCTGTCACAGTGGTGTCAGGAGAACTGCCTCTCCCTGAACGTCAGCAAAACAAAAGAGATGATTGTGGACTTCAGGAGGTCGGGGGTCAAGGACTACAGCCCCCTCAGCATCGACGGGGCACCGGTTGAGAGAGTGAACAGTTTCAAGTACCTCGGAGCCCACATATCCGAGGACTTGACATGGACCACACACATTGACAGTGTTGTGAAGAAGGCACGACAACGCCTCTACTTCCTCAGGCGCCTAAGGAAGTTCCAAGTCAGTCAGAAGATCCTTAGGAACTTCTACTCATGTACAATAGAGAGCATCCTGACCGGCAACATCACCTCCTGGTTTGGGAATAGCACTGCACAAGACCGTAGCAGACTACGAAGAGTGACACGTTCAGCCGAACGCACAATTGGAGGGGGGCTTCCCACCCTCCAGAACATTTACAACAAGCGGTGCAAGGGGAAGGCTAAGAGAATTATTAAGGACTCGAGCCACCCGAACAACTGCCTCTTTGAACTGCTGCGGTCAGGCAAGCGATACCGGAGTCTTAAGGTGAGCACAGAAAGACTCAGAAGAAGCTTCTATCCCCAGGCCATCAGGCTGCTAAACGAACAATAAACACTATGCAACAACCATCAAATGCACACAGCACACACACCCACACGCACACACTCACTCAAACAAACATCACACTGCAGCACCCACTCTCCACACTTTAGATCACACAAACACACTTTACACTTTATATTTATTGATAAAGGATTTGCTCTACAACTCGTACACCTACTGTGAATTGTACCTAAATTGCACCTCGTCCCATTTCTGCCTTGCACTATATAGTATTGTATATTAGTACACTGCACAGTATTGTATATTGTATGGTAACTACGTCTATTCTGCATCGAACATTGTACATTATGTCTAAACTGAACACTGTGACCTCATTTTTTTACTTCTAATTTTACTATGTTATTTTATTTCATACTTATCTTGTCTTGCACAGTCTCTGGAGCGTAACAGTAAGAAGCATTTTGTATAAAAGTATTCTGTACTTCTGTATGACAAATATTAAAGAAACTTGAACTTGAACTTGAGCTAGGAACTCAGAGAAGTGGACTTGCCCTTCTGTTCGATAGTCTAAACCAGGTCTATTAATTTGGCTGCCCAGAAGCAACCTCCGAGTGGCCCAGCAAGCTTGAATTAAATAGGCTATTTTAATAGCGATTCTTATATTTTAATTGTAATAGTATTTTATAAAAAATATTTGTTAACCACATAAGGATTGGACGGCCCGTATTCAGGCCCTCACACACTCATGCGCACGTCGCAGCACTTTGCGCTTATCTGTGGGCTCCGGGCTACATTGTTTGAAAGTTGAATTTGCCGCCTTTCGATCATCACCACACTCAACCTATTGCGTGATTCCATTCTTGAGTTGCAAGATGAAACATCCGGTGAGTGTCATTTGACAAGCCGTGACCACAAATCACTGATGTGATGACACATTTCATTGCAAGGTTGAAAGAGAACTTTACTGGTCGATTGGATGGACTTACTCTGCCCACAGAGGTGATGGGCTTTGCCAGAACAATTCACTGTTGCAACAGAAGGGGACTTTTCCTCCAAAGCAAAGGAAGTGGTCCCTTCCATCGATGTGGGGAAATTCATAGCGATCGTTATGCTCAGTATGTTTGGATCAACATACTGTACATATGTGAATCAGGCTTTTAGCACATGAACTCAATAAAAAGCAACTCTTGCCTTCGGATTGTGTTGACATCTTACGATCCAAAAGTCACTGCTCTCGTTCAGAACAAAATATGTCACTTCTCCCACTAAGAAAGTCATGTCAGCAGGTAGGCTACCCTTTGTTGTAGTTTTATTTTATTATTTTAGAAATGCACCTGACATTTTTCTTTTTTTAAACCTGCAGTTAACATTTTGATCGCCATGGTTAAATTCATAATTTACCATCCCTCGCCATCTCTATTTGTCTATGGAGAAGTTCCCCTTCTTTGCAGGGCTATAACTTTTTTAATTGTATTGCTAAATTGACATTATTATGGCCCATTCAATGTCCTATATCTATTGTTCAGGGTGTAGCAACGTTATACTTTTTCATTCACATATTCATACTAAAATATGGTCTAAAGTATAAGTATGTTTTTATCGTTTTCTGCAGCTTTCTTCAGAACTTGATTTATAGCCCCAAATGCATTATATTGATGATCAAATACAGTTTGGTAGCGATCGGTGCCAGATAAAAAATTTCAACTGGAGGTACTTCTAGAAGTTACTACGTATCATCTGATTGACCGGATGGGCGGGGGCCGGGGGGTCGTTTATAATTCCGTGGGCAACGTTATATCATTCACCTAGTGTGGGTCATATGATCATCAGAGCAGTTTATATGGAACACGTTAGAAAATAACGCTGAAACTCACCGTGGCTTCCTCGCGCCGTTGGGGGATGAGCGTGGAACAGATTTTTTTTCTATTATGGGATGGAGAAATACCGGATCCATTTCCAGGTTGTATAATAGTATATACGTCCAAATCATGTTGTTTATTGAGTTAGGGTGAGCGATCGATTATCCAGTGTGTCAAGATGGAGTCCCAGGAGCTATAGCGAGTGGTCGGACCGAATTTGGATGAGCACCAGTTTCCGGTTTGCTGTTTGGGCGATCTGCCGATCGGCCACCAGATGGCGCTCTTGAACCTTTAGAGCAGTGGTTCCCAAACTGTGGTGCGCGCACCAGCGCCCTCTAGGTGGTGCGTGACATGAAAAGGCTAATGGTGGTAAATTTTTTTTTTTTTTTTTACAATAAAATGTCATACAAATCTTAGTCAAACCTTTAGTATTATGGATATTAAACATGCTGGCAGAGTATTGTCGTGAACATTTTAATTAAATAAAGAAATTCCCTATCCATAGTCGCCGTGGGAAAAGATAAAATAAAAAATTAAATCTGTGCACGGAGACCAGCAACAATTTTTTCGAACAGAAACCCATTGGGGGGTGCGCGAGCTAGGTCGGGAGGTGACAGGGGGTGCACGGCCAAAAAAGTTTGGGAACCGCTGCGTTAGAGAGTTGAGAGGAGATCAGCAGTATATCTCAGGCCCACGGAGGAGAAATATGATTTCGATCACAGATTTTTGAAATATTGATATCAAAGACGAGTTACGGCGTCTTCGGCAGAATGAGCATGGCGGGGAAAGACGAGTTCCAGCGCTTTCGGCGATTAAAGTGTGTACATATCAACATAATATGGGATGTGTAAACAAGGGTATGCCTAATCACACATGTCCTGGTGATTTAAACAAATGCATTAAGTTATGTTCCTTCAGTGTGCAGTAGGAGGCGTTGTGTTATGCCTATGTGTGTGTGTTATTGTTTACTGTTGCCACTTGTTATGGTTCTGTGCATTGATAGCTATTTCTTATTCTGTTTCTGCACTTTGATGTGCCTGGGTCAGATATGTGACCAAAAATATTGTTTTATTTCAAAAGTGAAACAACAACAACAAACTACATTAATTTGTGTTTGTTTAAAATGTGTGTCATTACCAAAAGCTAAAAAAGGTTTTAAATAGGCTGCTGAAAATGTCTGGCCCATCTACATTTCCTGGTTTTAAAATCTGGCCCAATTAAATTTGTAATTGAATAGCCCTGGTCTAAACATATTGTGTCCATGATATCAAAAGCGCTGTTATGCATTTCTCTTCAGTACCTGGTAGATAAACCAGAGCCAGGGTCACCAAGGCCACCGCAGGCAGCGTCTGGTTCACCATCTCCAGCGGAAGCTTGTAAAAGTGGTTCTGCCCGTGCTGCAAGTATGGCAGCAACGCGCCCTTCAGAAAGTTGTAGAAATAAAAGAAGAGGAAGAGGAGGGAGGTGGCCAGGACAGCGCCTCCCCAGGAGGGGAAGAGGTGCAGCGGGGCTCCCTCGATGTCTCTGGAGGAGGCCAGACCACCCAGGTCCACGGGGTGGTAACCCATACCGCGGGCCAGCTGGATCACAGAGGCCTTGGAGTCCGAGCAGTCGCCGCAAATTAGGACCTTGGGGCGGGACAGAAGGAGGTGGGTCCAGGTGGTTTGTTATTGTTTGAGTAAGAAGAACAAACTAAATGCAGACATTGCATAGAGTAAATCACAGCCTTTAGACTTGGATATAGTAACAACCATTGTTTAACGAGAGTGAGTCCAATTAGGAGCCGCCATGATAGACTGCATTTAAATGGACTGTATTTATATATCAGCTTTTATTCAAAGAGCTTCACAACTTATGCCTCACATTCACCCATTCACTCACACATTCACACACCGACAGCAGAGGCGACCATGCAAGGTGCCAACCTGCTCATCGGGAGCCGTTAGGGGTTAGGTGTCTTGCTCAAGGACACTTTGACGCTGCCAGGAGGAATGGGAATCTAACCGGGAACCTTGCGATTACCATATGACCGCTCTACCTCCTGAGCTACTGTCGCCCCACTGATGCAATGTATCCACAACATTGTGGGTTAAAGATCAGGCTTATGAACTTTTCAAGATGTCATCAGACCTTATCCGTAGATCGACTCAAGAATACATTTCTTATTACATGAGAGACCTCCCTTCTTGCACACACACCATGCATCTGCAGCGATGATTATCCTTGTGTATGAAACGGCCTAGTGAGTACAGTATCTACCTACTACATGTACTCTACTACATGCAGCATTGTAAACGCCTGGCGGTTCCCCCTCACCTGCCTACTGCCGTCGTGAGCTCCAGACTGCAGGGCCCAGGCAGAGATGACATTGAACCCCTTCACCACTCTGCTTTGCGGGAACAGCTCCGCCAGTCTCTGGGCGTTCGACGGCTCCCCGCTGTTCAGTGCGGTGGCGTTGCTAATGTCCACCAGCACTTTCCCAGCTAGCGCATCCCTCAGCCCCGCCATGGTGTGGTAGTGCTCCGGGTAGAGGGCGACGAAGATCACCCTCTCCGCGAACACCGCCACGTCTCTCTGCGATCGTACCTCTACCCCGTCGGGGAACAGCCCCCTGACGATCCTCTTCGGGTTCCTGCTGCCCACCATCACCCCAAACCCAGAGGCCACCAGCCGGATAGCCAGGGAGCGAGAGTAGTCTCCGGAGCCCATGATACCAACCACAGGGTTTCCCGAGCTACAGGGCAGGGGCTGTTCAGGCAGGAACTCTTCAGGCAGGGGCTCTGAGACATCAGAGTCCGAGTCTGTAACCAGGTGAATCTTATCGCCCCGAAACATGCTGGTCATGCAGGGCTGCAAGTTAAGAGAGAGGGACATTATAGGTTAATCATAAATTCATAATCATAATCAACTTTATTTATATAGCACATTTACAACAGTTGTGACTGTACCAAAGTGCTTCACAGATAAAAGCATAGAGCAAAGAAAAAATACATATACAATACATATACTAAATATAAAAGTGCAAAAAGTGCAAATACAAAATAAGTGCAGGGGTTCAGATAGAAATAAAAAATGTAAATAACAATAAAAGAAAAAAGTGCAGTAGAATACAAAAATAAGGCATAAAGCGAGTCAAGGACTAAAAGTATCGACCTAGGAGGCAGGCTCAGCTCTGGTCAAAGGCCAGGGAGAATAGATTAGTCTTAAACTGGGACTTAAAGACCTCAAGGGTCTGGGCTGACCTGATGTGGAAGGGGAGGCTATTCCACAGTTTAGGGGTGGGTATGGAAAAGGCTCTGTCCCCTCTGGTTTTGAGCCTAGACCTGGGCACATGTAGCAACAATTGGTCGGCTGACCTTAGGGTTCTGGATGGGGTTTGGAGATGCATGAGCTCGGTCAGGTACTGTGGGGCCAGGCCATTTAGGGATTTAAAAACAGTTAAAAGTCATTTAAAATCAATGCGGTGACGGGCGGGGAGCCGGTGGAGTGAGGCCAGGACTGGGATGATGTGCTCACATTTTTTAGTGCTGGTGAGGAGTCGGGCAGCCGCATATGTAGGTGGCGGAGTGATGCCTGATCAATGTCAGTATAAAGAGCATGCATTGCAGTAATCCAGCCAAATTGTAATGAAGGCGTGGATCACTCTCTCCAGGTCGCTCTGGGAGAGATAGGCCTTGGTCTTTGCTAGGGTTCTGAGGTGGAAAAAGCTGTTCCTAACCACTGAGCTGACCTGTTTAGTGAATTTAAAGGCACTATCAAAGATCACTCAGAGGTTTCTAACGGAGGACCGGATGTTAGAGCCCAGAGGACCTAAAGCATTGGAAAACGGTATCACCAAAAATGTGGATCTCGGTCTTGCTTTCATTTAGGTTGAGGAAATTCACACTCATACTCATCCATGCTTTGATGTCAGTTAGACAGTCAAGCAGTGGCTGAAGTGCGACCTGTCCTGTGGCCCTAAGAGGTAGGTAGATCTGTACATCATCAGCAAAACAGTGGAAGGATATATTGTGCTTGGCCAGGATTTCACCTAAAGGTAACATGTACAGTAGGAAGAGGGTGGGGCCTAAGATTGACCCTTGAGGAACCCCACAGGGGGGCCACATAAGAGAGGAAGTCTCCTAGCTGCACAGAGGAACTCTGGTCGGTTAGGCCACACCTGAGATGCCCACATACTGGTACTGCTCTAGCCATGACAGTAGGATCCAGTGATCCACCATATCGAAGGCGGCTGTGAGGTCTAGGAGCACCAGGATCACAGGACTACCTGAGTCAACGGCCAGGAGCAAATTATTTTGGACTCTCATGAGTTATTTTTCAGTGCTGTGAGATGTTTTAAAACTAAAATTAAGACTGGAATTTCTCATGGATGGTATTTATGGCAAGGAAAGTTAGTTTGATGGTCAAACATGTGTCTCACAGACCAGGGGCGTATCTAGACCCAGCACTCTACTGGGGCACCGGGGGGCACAGAAGTATATGAAGCAGGCGCATGCAGCGCGTCCGCAAATTTATTTCTTGCCGGTTTTGGGCGGTTTTTTTGGCGAAAATGGGTGGATTTTGTAACTATTTTTTTTTTTTTACTTTATTTCGGTTTTAGGAACCTAACCCTAAAACCGAAATAAAGTAAAAAAAAATTGTTATTTAATTATTTTGGGGAGCCAGCCCCCCAAACTCCTGAAATGCATAGAAATCTATGAAATAAATAAAACAATCTGACATTTATATTAAAAAGAGCTAGCCCCCCAAACCCCTAAAATACATAGAAATCTATGCATTTTGGAACAGTTACTGTAACTGAGGGGTACAATTCCCTGACTGTATTAATAAGTATGGTATCATTAAACCACTACTGTCTTATGTACATTACTACTGGCCATACAGTACACAGGTATCTTATGATGAACACTTCCCACAATGACTCGGTTCCACACAAAACTGGGTTTAAGAATATTTATTAGCAGCAATGATAGTACATAATATACTTTACTTAGGTTGCGCTTATAAGGCAAAGGAATGTGCGTAAGCAAATCAATAACGTATGTCCATTCTCATATTACGCAGGAGATAATGAATACCACCTGTATCAATAGGAATTATATCTATGGTACACTAGTGGGCAGCGGGAGATACTGGTAGGGTCCCTCCGGTTGTAGGCCAGCAGGGGGAGGAAATGTTCGAATGCAAACTCTGGATCAACAGGGAATCAATAAGCTCCAGCTACGGGAGTCGGTACACTACTCCCTTGATCGGCAGACGAAAGCAGCAGCTGTAATCCAAGTATGCGTGCAGCATAGGTGAAAGCCGGCCAGCCTCTCCGAGAGACGGGCTCGAATGATGTTCCTCACGGGTAAATCCCACACAGTAGTGGGGTGTAGACGATTCTCCTCCGCTCCAACATCCACAGGACCAAAGCAATAATCCAGCTGGGAAGGGGTCTGCATTCACCGGTGTAGATCCTCCAGTGCGCAGTACTTCACATTAACTATGTCGAACTTGACGTTATTCTACTAAGCTCTGACACCTTTACTGTCCTATTCGCACGCGGTTATAAGTGCTCTATTTAGACGCACGGTTGCTCACTTCACTTGGTCGTTGACTCGTGATGAAGGCTTTACGTTTGAGGGTAACACGTTTCTAGGTTAACTAACTTTTGGTAACTAACTGCTGTATTCACCTGCGCCGTATTTATACGTTGGGTGAACAATCTAGTACCAGCCTTATTCCTGTCTCGTATTCTTGCGCAGAACTGGGCATGTTGAGACAAGTCCTTGTCGGTGACTTTGAACCAGACCCTGGGGGTATGGCAGTGGCGCCCAGTGGATCGCTATCCAATAAGAGAACGAAATATTATGGTCTGTACTAGGTTAAAGGGATATTCCGTGTATATGTACAAAGAATACACAAGGGATATCAGACGATATACAAATATTATGCAATATATATCAATCAATAAATATATATATTCGGTTTAATCTGATCCTTCGTAACAGCCGCCTCCTAATTAGTCCCACCTAATTAGATAAGCAGAGACAGATTAACCGCACTGTCCACTACTCAATGTCCGTTGTGAGGGTAGGGCAGTTCACAAAGTCGGGGGGTCATGGTCGTCATCGAGAGAGTCGGGGAGCCTTGGCGACTCTATCAGCCTCGCCACGGGTCGGGTGTATGTCCGCCCCTGGACGAGCACTTCTGCCGCTCTGACCTTTCCGTCGGCACCAGTGATCACTTTGCTTACGCGGCCGGCCGGCCACGCAGCTCGGGGTAGTGACTGGTCTATGATCATGACGACTGGACGGGATGAAGGGGGGCTTAGGAGGAAGCGGGCCTGAGACTGCTTTGATCTGTGCTTGGCTGTGCCTCCTCCTCCTCCGTCTGTTTCTCTTGTTTGCTCTGTACCCCGTGTTGTAGCCAATTTAATGATTTTCTGTTTTTATGTTACTGTATGAAGGCACTAGGGGTGGGACGATACATTGATCCAGATCGATACATCGATGTAATTATCAACAATCGAATCGGATCGATGCGATGTAATAAGATCGATTCATATCGATACTCTTATTTTGAAAATCCTGTGGCGAGTCTCATATCCGCCCAAGAACAACAGCAGTAGCTCCGTGTGTGTAGATGTTACAGCATAGCATTCTCCCTTTCTGTGTGTGTGTGTGCGCGCGTCTTTGGAAAGACCAGATGAGGTCAGAGGAGTTTGATGTTTAAATGTTATTTAAACATAAACAATATAATACATAATAAATGTAGGCCTATACATGATCATGCAACATCAACAAATTGTTGTAGGAACAGTTTGGGAGAGGGAGGTTGTGAGTTTTGAGTTCCAAAAAATGTAGCTTAAAGTTTAAAGCTCAATATATAAAAACGTGGCACTTTACAGTGAACAGGAGGTCTATTTGTATTAAAAACAATAGATTGATTTTCCTTTAAATGTCTGGAAGAGCTCAAAAATACAAATGTCAAATGATATTTATTACCTTTTTTTTGTTGATCTAAATGTTACTGATTGTGTTAAATGGGCATATGATATCATCTCATATCAATTGCAGGCACCTGAATCTAATCGTATCGTATTGTATCGTGAGAGACTTTGTGATATCGGCAAATATCGTATCGTTGTCCAAAGAATCGATATCGTATCGTATCATGATGAAACTGGTGATTCCCACCCCTACACAGTAGTGGGGTGTAGACGATTCTCCTCCGCTCCAACATCCACAGGACCAAAGCAATAATCCAGCTGGGAAGGGGTCTGCATTCACCGGTGTAGATCCTCCGGTGCGCGGTACTTCACATTAACTATGTCGAACTTGACGTTATTCTACTAAGCTCTGACACCTTTACTGTCCTATTCGCACACGGTTATAAGTGCTCTATTTAGACGCACGGTTGCTCACTTCACTTGGTCGTTGACTCGTGATGAAGGCTTTACGTTTGAGGGTAACACGTTTCTAGGTTAACTAACTTTTGGTAACTAACTGCTGTATTCACCTGCGCCGTATTTATACGTTGGGTGAACAATCTAGTACCAGCCTTATTCCTGTCTCGTATTCTTGCGCAGAACCGGGCATGTTGAGACAAGTCCTTGTCGGTGACTTTGAACCAGACCCTGGGGGTATGGCAGTGGCGCCCAGTGGATCGCTATCCAATAAGAGAACGAAATATTATGGTCTGTACTAGGTTAAAGGGATATTCCGTGTATATGTACAAAGAATACACAAGGGATATCAGACGATATACAAATATTATGCAATATATATCAATCAATAAATATATATATTCGGTTTAATCTGATCCTTCGTAACAGTTACTATATATATAGTCAAGAAAGCATTTAGTCATACTTAAAGTTTAAAGTGCTTTACTTGCATTGAACATTTACATTGAACATTGAACATTGAGGAGACATCATTAGAAAGCACAATGTATGTTTCCATAGTTACGCAGATGACACACAATTGTACATCTCCGCTGAACCAAATGATCACACAGCTATAAACTCCATTTCCGCCTGTCTCTTAGCAATAAACAAATGGATGACGAACAACTTCCTAAAATAAATGAGGGCAAAACTGAAATCCTATAGTCGGTCCTATAACAAAAAGAGAAATGTTACAGAGCAATATGGGGCAACTTACTCCTTGGATCAAACCGGAAGTTACAAGTAAGTAACCTACACTGGCTTCCGGTAACATTTAGAATTGATTTCCTCCTCCTTATATACAAAGTATAAACATTCCGATCATCTACTACTGGTCTATTGAAGGTTCCAAGCCACAGTCTAAAGAAAATCGGGGATGCAGCCTTTGCTAACTATGCACCAAAGTTATGGAACACACTACCTATGGACATTAGGGAAGCTAGATCTCTTAATATTTTCAGAAATAAGCTAAAAACGTACCTCTTCACCATAGCCGTCTAATACACCCCGCTGTTGATTGTACTGTAGCACTATTTTACTCTGGCCATTCTATTGCATAATTTTATTATCTATTCTACTATTCTATTATTGCACTGTATTATTGGTGTGCAAACCAGTCAACTTACAAAAAAGAGCCTGTTGGAGGATTTCAATAAGATAAATGCGACAACAGTGCAAAATATTTCACTATAATATTTCAAAGCGAAGTAAAAAATATTATAATAATTATTTGATCATGTTAAAAGGGAAAATAAAAAACATTTGTTAAATTTTTTTATTTTTATTTTTTTTATTTATTAATTTTATCAGTGGGGCACAGATAGTTATCAGTAGGGCACGTGCCCTACTGATAGTGGTCTAAATACGCCGATGTCACAGACTCATACCCCCCCCGACACTCAACTAACCGCCTCTGCCAGTCCTTCATACCAGCGGCCATCAGACTCCACAACAGTGGGCAGGCACTGCTGCCAGACATCCAACTACAACTACTAGGAACCTAAAAAGGACAATAATACTACCTTATACATACTGCACCTTATGTGAATACTGTATATTTCAGTTAGTTAGTTATATTGATTTGTTATATTGTTTACACTGCTTGTTTGTACTACCTGTACCTCCCCTCCCCCATGCTGCTATGATGCCTGAATTTCCCCAAGGGGATCAATAAAGGAATATCTTATCTTATATCTTATCTTATCAAGTGTAATAGATGAGTACTTGTCACTATTACTTATGTCATGTGAGGTACTCAGTTTGTCTGAAGAAGTGTCACCAACATTATGTTTTTGTTTTGTTGCTTGTTATATGAAGTGGTATGACTGATTGTTTGTTTTGGTACCGCACTTTGTTTACTTGTTTTGTGTTGGAGAATTCAGTGGGTATAGCCAGGGGTGAAAGTGGGTATACTTTTGGAAACATCGGGATCATGTTTATTATGGCCGTGTGACATTTCAAGCCATACTGTATTGTACCCATTCTGCAATCTGTTAATACAGTTTTCAAATCAATCAATCAATCAAAACTGTTAAATCACATATCGATTTATGATCATGTTATAGCCAACTGCTCGGATAAACGTTCAAAGTACAATCCATGCAGAGCACATGAAGTTACATTATGGTAAATGCAAATACGCGTTCTAAATAATAATAAAATAGAATACTCACATTTAGCTGTTATTGAATAATGGTATATCCCCTGTGCGTCTGTCTCGGGAACCGATCGGTAAATGAGGTCGGTGTCTTGTTGTGTAAAACTATGTTTTAACAAGACCCCGCCCCCTAGTTCCATCTGTGTACGGAAGATAAACACTGCCGCACAGAAAGCACCACTGCTGATTATACAGAGGGAATTTAATTATGTAACACACATGAAACAGAAAGGGCATTTAATCATTCAAATTACAATATGACACCACACCGGACTGAGGAAAATAAGATAGAGTGTACCCATCTATGATACATTTAAAATGGGGGACCCTGATGTAAACAAGACGAAAGCCTTTCTCTGGTGGTCTGCATCATATATCTCTGGTCTGCATCCCCTTAACAATTGTGTGTATTGAGCTGTACTGTACTGTACCCATTCTGCAATCTGTTAATAAAGTTTTCAATCAATCAATCAGTGATATTATGAATAGAGTAAGCAGAGACCTAACACTCCTTCCCCAGCAGGCGTCGCTGTTTCACTTTGTCAGAAAATTACTCTGTAAACGGTATACATTTTCTGTTTCAGAACTGAGAGCAAACAAAC
Source organism: Notolepis coatsorum (assembly GCF_963971535.1). Taxonomy (NCBI): domain Eukaryota; kingdom Metazoa; phylum Chordata; class Actinopteri; order Aulopiformes; family Paralepididae; genus Notolepis; species Notolepis coatsorum. Next base: position 16,286,613 of record NC_140169.1, read on the forward strand.
ATTATGTGGGTCCACAAAATACGTCTCATATTCATTTGAGAAGCTCCAGACTTTACAGTGTATACCTGATGACAAGAGTTTGAGTCTTCTCTGGTTTCGGGCTTTGGGAGAGAGTAGCTCATGTTCACAAATATTGATTGAACTTTCCTAGGCCATGGGACGCCTTGCAATATTGGAATTCATGGTTTGGGTGGTGTTCCCCTTTAATGTATAGATGGTAGCACTAGCCTATGACATTTTGGACTAGGTAGTAGTCAGAGTCAGGTTAATTGATTGATTGATTGAAAACTTTATTAACAGATTGCAGAATGGGTACAGTACAGTACAGCTCAATACATACAATTGTTAAGGGGATGCAGAGAAAGACTTTCGTCTTGTTTACATCAGGGTCCCCCATTTTCAATTCATCATAACATATATGACACACGTTAAACGTCCTCAGTCGTGCACTAGCCTGCACATTGTCTGTCACAATGTGTTACATTAACACACCCATCCTGGACTATTATATTTGCACATATACTGTACTCAAAACTGTGAGCATCTGAACATGTCACTGTTAATATTGTATACTGTATTTTTATTCTAATTTAGTGTATATATTCTACAACAATCCTGCACATTTGTACAGCCATGTCCTATATTCTATTCTATTGTATTTTCATTTGTTTATACGTTTATATTCCATTTTATTTTATTCTACTTTAATTAAAAAATATTTGTATTCCTACTTGCTTTGTAAGTGTTGATATTGTCTATTACTGTAATGTTAAATCACCAAATGACCAAGACAAATCCCTTGTATGTGCAAGCTTACTTGCAATAAAGACTTTTCTGATTCTGATTTAGATTCTGTTGAAGTTGTATTGTTTGATTGATTGATTGAAAACTTTATTAACAGATTGCAGAATGGGTACAATACAGTACAGCTCAATACACACAATTGTTAAGGGGATGCAGACCAGAGAAAGACTTTCATCTTGTTTACATCAGGGTCCCCCATTTTCAATTCATCAGGACATGACATACATGACATACAGATAGACAGTACTGCTACATCTATACATTTATGACATAGCAGATTTGCAAATACAGTACTGTTTGTGATACAAAAAGAGTCCAGAAAAGAGAGTATATACATTTGACGTAAAAACTGTACATTATGCATTGTGCTTTGAGTGTGTCTAAAAAAAGCGCTATATAAAGGCAATGACCATTCATTCATATTGCATCGTTCATATGATGATTCGGGACAGAGCTTCATGACAGAAGCTAGTGGTAGGATAATCATTTATGTGTTGCATGACCTACCTAATTTAAAATGAAATTATCTAATTTTGATATATGATAATCATCATACATTGAGATAAGCTGTGTGAAAACCTGCCAATAAAACATTTCATAATTTAGTTTACATTTAGTTTACATGATAACATAAAACAATTTAAAACGAATTAATATATTAATTCATTCATTCAATCTTTCCTTGAAGGATCATTGAGAGTAAGCTCCAATTAACAATGATCTTGAGAAATACAAAACATAATAAATACAGCACAAAAATAAAACAATATAGAAACAGAAAGACAATCAATTAAACATTTAAAATAATCAAAAACAATTAATGATGTAAACTGACCAATATACTCTGGGGCACAGAAGCTAAACGCAGATTTTCCTAATTCAGTGCAAACTCTAGGATATAAACCAATCACCAGAGTGAATATGATAAGGTCCAGAGCTCCAATCCAGCAATTACATGTATACAGAAACAGATGCCAATAAATCACTTCTCTCTGCCAGAAAGGACCACCCAATATTCTAGGATGATTTGATAGGATACTATGATGGGAACCATAACTGTCACCAGTGATAAATCTAAGGACATAATGATATCCTTAATGATATAATGAGTCCAGAGGCTTTAGAGTGGAAGCAGCAGCATATCTATAAACTACGTCTCCATAATCCAAAACAGACAGAAAAACAGCTTCAACAACCCTCCTTCTGCTAAACATAAACTGGTTTTGTTTCTGACGCAGTTTACTTGCAAGATTATCTACATGGCATTTAAATGTAAATTGCTCATCAAGCCAGATGCCAAGATATTTATATTCTTAAACTCCATTCAGAGTGGATATATGCAAATCATCACAAATAGTAGGCCTACCTTTGGCTCTATAGAACATGTCATGTTGAATTAAATGTTTATGACTGTCCCATTATAACTCCATTACACCTATAACTGTAACCTAAACAAGCAGTATAACACGTTACATAACTGGTGTCAGCCTTGTTACTTGTATACTATTGTAAATTAAAAGACAAATGTAATATCAACTCATTTTATGAGTTACAACATGTTAAGTAAAAGAAACTAGCAATCCACTCAAATAAATTAGGGTATTATTATTTTGTTTACATAACTTTTTCTTAAAACAGAAGATGGTGTGAAAGTGTCAACTGTATATTAATATATTCATCCATGGGAACTCCTCAACATTCTCACTTTACAAACACACTTTAGTGTAACAATGAAGATTTAATATTTCATAGTATATCAAATGCATTAGAGGTTAAGACACACTGCCAGGAGGAGGTTAAGACACTCTGCCAGGTGGAGCAGTTAGAGGATAAGACACTCTGCCAGGAGGAGGTTAAAGGAAAACTCCAACATTTTGGGAAATTAGCTTATTTGCCATCTACCCTGGAGTTAGACAAGAAGATGCATACCTTTTTTCTTCTCTGTGCATGCAGTAGGAGTAGGAAGACGTGCACTGTTAGCCTAGCTTAGCGTCAGTCACTGGAAGTAGGTTCCTCCATTAGCCTAGTTCCCAACGTCTTCCTACTCCTACTGCATGCACAGAGAAGAAAAAGGTATGTATCCATAGGCGGCGCGTGAACCGGACATTAGGGTAGGCTATATCGCAAAATGTTTCCTTTTTTGTCAATACACACACCCACTAGGCTATGCGAGGCGAGCCCCACTCATTTAATATATAGTGCAAATTAAGTGTTCAAATGAAGGCATCCAATAATAGATTAACCATTGTCTTACCTTAATGCAGCAAAATGCGACGTTTCGTCTTGGCATCAATGATATTTTCTGCTTTAACTTTGTCTGTCTCTCCTGGCGCATTGTTGTTCTTAGTCAGTTTTGGATGTGATGTGCCTCATTGCTGAGAAAGACCGTTCACAACTTGAACGTGATTGGTTACTGCCTGTATACTTGGAATGTTAAACGCTGCCACCTAGCCGATTGACACGTTCGTCGTTGACACCTCGGCCAGCGGGCTGCAGCACAAGACACACACAATAGCCAGCAGCCTGCGCACATAATTATATATACATTAAAAAATTCCCAGCATAATATTCTGGGTAGGCATAACCTAGCCTGGCCTTATATACCCGCCGGGCGCCGCCTATGTATGTATCTTCTTGTCTAACTCCAGGGTAGATGGCAAATAAGCTAATTTCCCTTAAGTTCCTTTAAGACACTCTGCCAGGAGGAGCAGTTAGAGGTTAAGACACTCTGCCAGGAGGAGCAGTTAGAGGTTAAGACACTCTGCCAGGAGGAGCAGTTAGAGGTTAAGACACTCTGCCAGGAGGAGCAGTTAGAGGTTAAGACACTCTGCCAGGAGGAGCAGTTGGAGGTTAAGACACTCTGCCAGGAGGAGCAGTTAGAGGTTAAGACACTCTGCCAGGAGGAGGTTAAGACACTCTGCCAGGAGGAGCAGTTAGAGGTTAAGACACTCTGCCAGGAGGAGCAGTTAGAGTTTAAGACACTCTGCCAGGAGGAGGTTAAGACACTCTGCCAGGAGGAGCAGTTAGAGGTTAAGACACTCTGCCAGGAGGAGGTTAAGACACTCTGCCAGGAGGAGTAGTTGGAGGTTAAGACACTCTGCCAGGAGGAGCAGTTGGAGGTTAAGACACTCTGCCAGGAGGAGCAGTTAGAGGTTAAGACACTCTGCCAGGAGGAGTAGTTGGAGGTTAAGACACTCTGCCAGGAGGAGCAGTTGGAGGTTAAGACACTCTGCCAGCCAGGAGGAGCAGTTAGAGGTTAAGACACTCTGCCAGGAGGAGTAGTTGGAGGTTAAGACACTCTGCCAGGAGGAGCAGTTAGAGGTTAAGACACTCTGCCAGGAGGAGCAGTTAGAGGTTAAGACACTCTGCCAGGAGGAGCAGTTGGATGTTAAGACACTCTGCCAGGAGGAGCAGTTAGATGTTAAGACACTCTGCCAGGAGGAGTAGTTGGAGGTTAAGACACTCTGCCAGGAGGAGCAGTTGGAGGTTAAGACACTCTGCCAGGAGGAGCAGTTAGAGGTTACAGTAAGACACTCTGCCAGGAGGAGCAGTTAGAGGTTAAGACACTCTGCCAGGAGGAGCAGTTAGAGATTAAGACACTCTGCCAGGAGGAGTAGTTAGAGGTTAAGATACTCTGCCATGAGGAGCAGTTAGAGGTTAAGACACTCTGCCAGGAGGAGCAGTTGGAGGTTAAGACACTCTGCCAGGAGGAGCAGTTAGAGGTTAAGACACTCTGCCAGGAGGAGTAGTTGGAGGTTAAGACACTCTGCCAGGAGGAGCAGTTGGAGGTTAAGACACTCTGCCAGGAGGAGCAGTTAGAGGTTAAGACACTCTGCCAGGAGGAGTAGTTGGAGGTTAAGACACTCTGCCAGGAGGAGCAGTTGGAGGTTAAGACACTCTGCCAGCCAGGAGGAGCAGTTAGAGGTTAAGACACTCTGCCAGGAGGAGTAGTTGGAGGTTAAGACACTCTGCCAGGAGGAGCAGTTAGAGGTTAAGACACTCTGCGAGGAGGAGCAGTTGGAGGTTAAGATACTCTGCCATGAGGAGCAGTTAGAGGTTAAGACACTCTGCCAGGAGGAGCAGTTGGAGGTTAAGACACTCTGCCAGGAGGAGCAGTTAGAGGTTAAGACACTCTGCCAGGAGGAGTAGTTGGAGGTTAAGACACTCTGCCAGGAGGAGCAGTTGGAGGTTAAGACACTCTGCCAGGAGGAGCAGTTAGAGGTTAAGACACTCTGCCAGGAGGAGTAGTTGGAGGTTAAGACACTCTGCCAGGAGGAGCAGTTGGAGGTTAAGACACTCTGCCAGCCAGGAGGAGCAGTTAGAGGTTAAGACACTCTGCCAGGAGGAGCAGTTGGAGGTTAAGACCCTCTGCCAGGAGGAGCAGTTAGAGGTTAAGACACTCTGCCAGGAGGAGTAGTTGGAGGTTAAGACACTCTGCCAGGAGGAGCAGTTAGAGGTTAAGACACTCTGCCAGGAGGAGTAGTTGGAGGTTAAGACACTCTGCCAGGAGGAGCAGTTAGAGGTTAAGACACTCTGCCAGGAGGAGCAGTTGGAGGTTAAGACACTCTGCCAGGAGGAGCAGTTAGAGGTTAAGACACTCTGCCAGGAGGAGGTTAAGACACTCTGCCAGGAGGAGCAGTTAGAGGTTAAGACACTCTGCCAGGAGGAGGTTAAGACACTCTGCCAGGAGGAGCAGTTAGAGGCTAAGACACTCTGCCAGGAGGAGCAGTTAGAGGTTAAGACACTCTGCCAGGAGGAGTAGTTAGAGGCTAAGACACTCTGCCAGGAGGAGCAGTTAGAGGTTAAGACACTCTGTCAGGAGGAGCAGTTAGAGGTTAAGACACTCTGCCAGGAGGAGCAATTGGAGGTTAAGACACTCTGCCAGGAGGAGTAGTTAGAGGTTAAGACACTCTGCCAGGAGGAGCAGTTAGAGGTTAAGACACTCTGCCAGGAGGAGCAGTTGGAGGTTAAGACACTCTGCCAGGAGGAGCAGTTGGAGGTTAAGACACTCTGCCAGGAGGAGCAGTTGGAGGTTAAGACACTCTGCCAGGAGGAGCAGTTAGAGGTTAAGACAATCTGCCAGGAGGAGCAGTTGGAGGTTAAGACACTCTGCCAGGAGGAGCAGTTGGAGGTTAAGACACTCGGCCAGGAGGAGCAGTTGGAGGTTAAGACACTCGGCCAGGAGGAGCAGTTAGAGGTTAAGACACTCTGCCAGGAGGAGCAGTTAGAGGTTAAGACACTCTGCCAGGAGGAGTAGTTAGAGGTTAAGACACTCTGCCAGGAGGAGCAGTTGGAGGTTAAGACACTCTGCCAGGAGGAGCAGTTAGAGGTTAAGACACTCTGCCAGGAGGAGCAGTTAGAGGTTAAGACACTCTGCCAGGAGGAGCAGTTAGAGGTTAAGACACTCTGCCAGGAGGAGCAGTTGGAGGTTAAGACACTCTGCCAGGAGGAGCAGTTGGAGGTTAAGACACTCTGCCAGGAGGAGCAGTTGGAGGTTAAGACACTCTGCCAGGAGGAGCAGTTAGAGGTTAAGACAATCTGCCAGGAGGAGCAGTTGGAGGTTAAGACACTCTGTCAGGAGGAGCAGTTAGAGGTTAAGACACTCTGCCAGGAGGAGCAATTGGAGGTTAAGACACTCTGCCAGGAGGAGTAGTTAGAGGTTAAGACACTCTGCCAGGAGGAGCAGTTAGAGGTTAAGACACTCTGCCAGGAGGAGCAGTTGGAGGTTAAGACACTCTGCCAGGAGGAGCAGTTGGAGGTTAAGACACTCTGCCAGGAGGAGCAGTTGGAGGTTAAGACACTCTGCCAGGAGGAGCAGTTAGAGGTTAAGACAATCTGCCAGGAGGAGCAGTTGGAGGTTAAGACACTCTGCCAGGAGGAGCAGTTGGAGGTTAAGACACTCGGCCAGGAGGAGCAGTTGGAGGTTAAGACACTCGGCCAGGAGGAGCAGTTAGAGGTTAAGACACTCTGCCAGGAGGAGCAGTTAGAGGTTAAGACACTCTGCCAGGAGGAGCAGTTAGAGGTTAAGACACTCTGCCAGGAGGAGCAGTTGGAGGTTAAGACACTCTGCCAGGAGGAGCAGTTGGAGGTTAAGACACTCTGCCAGGAGGAGCAGTTGGAGGTTAAGACACTCTGCCAGGAGGAGCAGTTAGAGGTTAAGACAATCTGCCAGGAGGAGCAGTTGGAGGTTAAGACACTCTGCCAGGAGGAGCAGTTGGAGGTTAAGACACTCGGCCAGGAGGAGCAGTTGGAGGTTAAGACACTCGGCCAGGAGGAGCAGTTAGAGGTTAAGACACTCTGCCAGGAGGAGCAGTTAGAGGATAAGACACTCTGCCAGGAGGAGCAGTTGGAGGTTAAGACACTCTGCCAGGAGGAGCAGTTAGAGGTTAAGACACTCTGCCAGGAGGAGCAGTTAGAGGTTAAGACACTCTGCCAGGAGGAGCAGTTAGAGGTTAAGACACTCTGCCAGGAGGAGCAGTTGGAGGTTAAGACACTCTGCCAGGAGGAGCAGTTAGAGGTTAAGACACTCTGCCAGGGGGAGCAGTTAGAGGTTAAGACACTTTGCCAGGAGGAGCAGTTGGAGGTTAAGACACTCTGCCAGGAGGAGGTTAAGACACTCTGCCAGGAGGAGCAGTTGGAGGTTAAGCCACTCTGCCAGGAGGAGCAGTTAGAGGTTAAGACACTCTGCCAGGAGGAGCCGTTAGAGGTTAAGACACTCTGCCAGGAGGAGCAGTTGGAGGTTAAGACACTCTGCCAGGAGGAGCAGTTAGAGGTTAAGACACTCTGCCAGGAGGAGCAGTTAGAGGTTAAGACACTCTGCCAGGAGGAGCAGTTAGAGGTTAAGACACTCTGCCAGGAGGATCAGTTGGAGGTTAAGACACTCTGCCAGGAGGAGCAGTTGGAGGTTAAGACACTCTGCCAGGAGGAGCAGTTGGAGGTTAAGACACTCTGCCAGGAGGAGCAGTTAGAGGTTAAGACAATCTGCCAGGAGGAGCAGTTGGAGGTTAAGACACTCTGCCAGGAGGAGCAGTTGGAGGTTAAGACACTCTGCCAGGAGGAGCAGTTGGAGGTTAAGACACTCGGCCAGGAGGAGCAGTTGGAGGTTAAGACTCTGCCAGGAGGAGCAGTTGGAGGTTAAGACACTCTGCCAGGAGGAGCAGTTAGAGGTTAAGACAATCTGCCAGGAGGAGCAGTTGGAGGTTAAGACACTCTGCCAGGAGGAGCAGTTGGAGGTTAAGACACTCGGCCAGGAGGAGCAGTTGGAGGTTAAGACACTCGGCCAGGAGGAGCAGTTAGAGGTTAAGACACTCTGCCAGGAGGAGCAGTTAGAGGATAAGACACTCTGCCAGGAGGAGCAGTTGGAGGTTAAGACACTCTGCCAGGAGGAGCAGTTAGAGGTTAAGACACTCTGCCAGGAGGAGCAGTTAGAGGTTAAGACACTCTGCCAGGAGGAGCAGTTAGAGGTTAAGACACTCTGCCAGGAGGAGCAGTTGGAGGTTAAGACACTCTGCCAGGAGGAGCAGTTAGAGGTTAAGACACTCTGCCAGGGGGAGCAGTTAGAGGTTAAGACACTTTGCCAGGAGGAGCAGTTGGAGGTTAAGACACTCTGCCAGGAGGAGGTTAAGACACTCTGCCAGGAGGAGCAGTTGGAGGTTAAGCCACTCTGCCAGGAGGAGCAGTTAGAGGTTAAGACACTCTGCCAGGAGGAGCCGTTAGAGGTTAAGACACTCTGCCAGGAGGAGCAGTTAGAGGTTAAGACACTCTGCCAGGAGGAGCAGTTGGAGGTTAAGACACTCTGCCAGGAGGAGCAGTTAGAGGTTAAGACACTCTGCCAGGAGGAGCAGTTAGAGGTTAAGACACTCTGCCAGGAGGAGGTTAAGACACTCTGCCAGGAGGAGCAGTTAGAGGTTAAGACACTCTGCCAGGAGGAGCAGTTAGAGGTTAAGACACTCTGCCAGGAGGAGTAGTTAGAGGTTAAGACACTCTGCCAGGAGGAACTGTTGGAGGTTAAGACACTCTGCCAGGAGGAGCAGTTAGAGGTTAAGACACTCTGCCAGGAGGAGCAGTTAGAGGTTAAGACACTCTGCCAGGAGGAGCCGTTAGAGGTTAAGACACTCTGCCAGGAGGAGCAGTTAGAGGTTAAGACACTCTGCCAGGAGGAGCAGTTGGAGGTTAAGACACTCTGCCAGGAGGAGCAGTTAGAGGTTAAGACACTCTGCCAGGAGGAGCAGTTAGAGGTTAAGACACTCTGCCAGGAGGAACAGGTGGAGGTTAAGACACTCTGCCAGGAGGAGCAGTTAGAGGTTAAGACACTCTGCCAGGAGGAGTAGTTAGAGGTTAAGACACTCTGCCAGGAGGAGCAGTTAGAGGTTATGACACTCTGCCAGGAGGAGCAGTTGGAGGTTAATACACTCTGCCAGGAGGAGCAGTTAGAGGTTAAGACACTCTGCCAGGAGGAGTAGTTGGAGGTTAAGACACTCTGCCAGGAGGAGCAGTTGGAGGTTAAGACACTCTGCCAGGAGGAGCAGTTAGAGGTTAAGACACTCTGCCAGGAGGAGTAGTTGGAGGTTAAGACACTCTGCCAGGAGGAGCAGTTAGAGGTTAAGACACTCTGCCAGGAGGAGCAGTTGGAGGTTAAGACACTCTGCCAGGAGGAGCAGTTAGAGGTTAAGACACTCTGCCAGGAGGAGGTTAAGACACTCTGCCAGGAGGAGCAGTTAGAGGTTAAGACACTCTGCCAGGAGGAGGTTAAGACACTCTGCCAGGAGGAGCAGTTAGAGGCTAAGACACTCTGCCAGGAGGAGCAGTTAGAGGTTAAGACACTCTGCCAGGAGGAGTAGTTAGAGGCTAAGACACTCTGCCAGGAGGAGCAGTTGGAGGTTAAGACACTCTGCCAGGAGGAGCAGTTAGAGGTTAAGACAATCTGCCAGGAGGAGCAGTTGGAGGTTAAGACACTCTGCCAGGAGGAGCAGTTGGAGGTTAAGACACTCGGCCAGGAGGAGCAGTTGGAGGTTAAGACACTCGGCCAGGAGGAGCAGTTAGAGGTTAAGACACTCTGCCAGGAGGAGCAGTTAGAGGTTAAGACACTCTGCCAGGAGGAATAGTTGGAGGTTAAGACACTCTGCCAGGAGGAGCAGTTAGAGGTTAAGACACTCTGCCAGGAGGAGCAGTTAGAGGTTAAGACACTCTGCCAGGAGGAGCAGTTAGAGGCTAAGACACTCTGCCAGGAGGAGGTTAAGACACTCTGCCAGGAGGAGCAGTTAGAGGCTAAGACACTCTGCCAGGAGGAGCAGTTAGAGGTTAAGACACTCTGCCAGGAGGAGCAGTTGGAGGTTAAGACACTCTGCCAGGAGGAGCAGTTGGAGGTTAAGACACTCTGCCAGGAGGAGCAGTTGGAGGTTAAGACACTCTGCCAGGAGGAGCAGTTAGAGGTTAAGACAATCTGCCAGGAGGAGCAGTTGGAGGTTAAGACACTCTGCCAGGAGGAGCAGTTGGAGGTTAAGACACTCGGCCAGGAGGAGCAGTTGGAGGTTAAGACACTCGGCCAGGAGGAGCAGTTAGAGGTTAAGACACTCTGCCAGGAGGAGCAGTTAGAGGATAAGACACTCTGCCAGGAGGAGCAGTTGGAGGTTAAGACACTCTGCCAGGAGGAGCAGTTAGAGGTTAAGACACTCTGCCAGGAGGAGCAGTTAGAGGTTAAGACACTCTGCCAGGAGGAGCAGTTGGAGGTTAAGACACTCTGCCAGGAGGAGCAGTTAGAGGTTAAGACACTCTGCCAGGGGGAGCAGTTAGAGGTTAAGACACTTTGCCAGGAGGAGCAGTTGGAGGTTAAGACACTCTGCCAGGAGGAGGTTAAGACACTCTGCCAGGAGGAGCAGTTGGAGGTTAAGCCACTCTGCCAGGAGGAGCAGTTAGAGGTTAAGACACTCTGCCAGGAGGAGCCGTTAGAGGTTAAGACACTCTGCCAGGAGGAGCAGTTGGAGGTTAAGACACTCTGCCAGGAGGAGCAGTTAGAGGTTAAGACACTCTGCCAGGAGGAGCAGTTAGAGGTTAAGACACTCTGCCAGGAGGAGTAGTTGGAGGTTAAGACACTCTGCCAGGAGGAGCAGTTAGAGGTTAAGACACTCTGCCAGGAGGAGCAGTTGGAGGTTAAGACACTCTGCCAGGAGGAGCAGTTAGAGGTTAAGACACTCTGCCAGGAGGAGGTTAAGACACTCTGCCAGGAGGAGCAGTTAGAGGTTAAGACAGTCTGCCAGGAGGAGGTTAAGACACTCTGCCAGGAGGAGCAGTTAGAGGTTAAGACACTCTGCCAGGAGGAGCAGTTAGAGGTTAAGACACTCTGCCAGGAGGAATAGTTGGAGGTTAAGACACTCTGCCAGGAGGAGCAGTTAGAGGTTAAGACACTCTGCCAGGAGGAGCAGTTAGAGGTTAAGACACTCTGCCAGGAGGAGCAGTTAGAGGCTAAGACACTCTGCCAGGAGGAGGTTAAGACACTCTGCCAGGAGGAGCAGTTAGAGGCTAAGACACTCTGCCAGGAGGAGCAGTTAGAGGTTAAGACACTCTGCCAGGAGGAGCAGTTGGAGGTTAAGACACTCTGCCAGGAGGAGCAGTTGGAGGTTAAGACACTCTGCCAGGAGGAGCAGTTAGAGGTTAAGACACTCTGCCAGGGGGAGCAGTTAGAGGTTAAGACACTTTGCCAGGAGGAGCAGTTGGAGGTTAAGACACTCTGCCAGGAGGAGGTTAAGACACTCTGCCAGGAGGAGCAGTTGGAGGTTAAGCCACTCTGCCAGGAGGAGCAGTTAGAGGTTAAGACACTCTGCCAGGAGGAGCCGTTAGAGGTTAAGACACTCTGCCAGGAGGAGCAGTTGGAGGTTAAGACACTCTGCCAGGAGGAGCAGTTAGAGGTTAAGACACTCTGCCAGGAGGAGCAGTTAGAGGTTAAGACACTCTGCCAGGAGGAGTAGTTGGAGGTTAAGACACTCTGCCAGGAGGAGCAGTTAGAGGTTAAGACACTCTGCCAGGAGGAGCAGTTGGAGGTTAAGACACTCTGCCAGGAGGAGCAGTTAGAGGTTAAGACACTCTGCCAGGAGGAGGTTAAGACACTCTGCCAGGAGGAGCAGTTAGAGGTTAAGACAGTCTGCCAGGAGGAGGTTAAGACACTCTGCCAGGAGGAGCAGTTAGAGGCTAAGACACTCTGCCAGGAGGAGCAGTTAGAGGTTAAGACACTCTGCCAGGAGGAGTAGTTAGAGGCTAAGACACTCTGCCAGGAGGAGCAGTTAGAGGTTAAGACACTCTGTCAGGAGGAGCAGTTAGAGGTTAAGACACTCTGCCAGGAGGAGCAATTGGAGGTTAAGACACTCTGCCAGGAGGAGTAGTTAGAGGTTAAGACACTCTGCCAGGAGGAGCAGTTAGAGATTAAGACACTCTGCCAGGAGGAGCAGTTGGAGGTTAAGACACTCGGCCAGGAGGAGCAGTTAGAGGTTAAGACACTCTGCCAGGAGGAGCAGTTAGAGGTTAAGACACTCTGCCAGGAGGAGTAGTTAGAGGTTAAGACACTCTGCCAGGAGGAGCAGTTGGAGGTTAAGACACTCTGCCAGGAGGAGCAGTTAGAGGTTAAGACACTCTGCCAGGAGGAGCAGTTAGAGGTTAAGACACTCTGCCAGGAGGAGCAGTTAGAGGTTAAGACACTCTGCCAGGAGGAGCAGTTAGAGGTTAAGACACTCTGCCAGGAGGAGGTTAAGACACTCTGCCAGGAGGAGCAGTTAGAGGTTAAGACACTCTGCCAGGAGGAGGTTAAGACACTCTGCCAGGAGGAGCAGTTAGAGGCTAAGACACTCTGCCAGGAGGAGCAGTTAGAGGTTAAGACACTCTGCCAGGAGGAGTAGTTAGAGGTTAAGACACTCTGCCAGGAGGAGCAGTTGGAGGTTAAGACACTCTGCCAGGAGGAGCAGTTTGAGGTTAAGACACTCTGCCAGGAGGAGTAGTTGGAGGTTAAGACACTCTGCCAGGAGGAGCAGTTGGAGGTTAAGACACTCTGCCAGGAGGAGCAGTTAGAGGTTAAGACACTCTGCCAGGAGGAGTAGTTGGAGGTTAAGACACTCTGCCAGGAGGAGCAGTTGGAGGTTAAGACACTCTGCCAGCCAGGAGGAGCAGTTAGAGGTTAAGACACTCTGCCAGGAGGAGTAGTTGGAGGTTAAGACACTCTGCCAGGAGGAGCAGTTAGAGGTTAAGACACTCTGCCAGGAGGAGCAGTTAGAGGTTAAGACACTCTGCCAGGAGGAGCAGTTGGATGTTAAGACACTCTGCCAGGAGGAGCAGTTAGAGGTTAAGACACTCTGCCAGGAGGAGTAGTTGGAGGTTAAGACACTCTGCCAGGAGGAGCAGTTGGAGGTTAAGACACTCTGCCAGGAGGAGTAGTTAGAGGTTAAGACACTCTGCCAGGAGGAGCAGTTAGAGGTTAAGACACTCTGCCAGGAGGAGCAGTTGGAGGTTAAGACACTCTGCCAGGAGGAGCAGTTGGAGGTTAAGACACTCTGCCAGGAGGAGCAGTTGGAGGTTAAGACACTCTGCCAGGAGGAGCAGTTAGAGGTTAAGACAATCTGCCAGGAGGAGCAGTTGGAGGTTAAGACACTCTGCCAGGAGGAGCAGTTGGAGGTTAAGACACTCGGCCAGGAGGAGCAGTTGGAGGTTAAGACACTCGGCCAGGAGGAGCAGTTAGAGGTTAAGACACTCTGCCAGGAGGAGCAGTTAGAGGTTAAGACACTCTGCCAGGAGGAGTAGTTAGAGGTTAAGACACTCTGCCAGGAGGAGCAGTTGGAGGTTAAGACACTCTGCCAGGAGGAGCAGTTAGAGGTTAAGACACTCTGCCAGGAGGAGCAGTTAGAGGTTAAGACACTCTGCCAGGAGGAGCAGTTAGAGTTTAAGACACTCTGCCAGGAGGAGTAGTTAGAGGTTAAGATACTCTGCCATGAGGAGCAGTTAGAGGTTACGACACTCTGCCAGGAGGAGCAGTTGGAGGTTAAGACACTCTGCCAGGAGGAGCAGTTAGAGGTTAAGACACTCTGCCAGGAGGAGTAGTTGGAGGTTAAGACACTCTGCCAGGAGGAGCAGTTGGAGGTTAAGACACTCTGCCAGGAGGAGCAGTTAGAGGTTAAGACACTCTGCCAGGAGGAGTAGTTGGAGGTTAAGACACTCTGCCAGGAGGAGCAGTTAGAGGTTAAGACACTCTGCCAGGAGGAGGTTAAGACACTCTGCCAGGAGGAGCAGTTAGAGGCTAAGACACTCTGCCAGGAGGAGCAGTTAGAGGTTAAGACACTCTGCCAGGAGGAGTAGTTAGAGGTTAAGACACTCTGCCAGGAGGAGCAGTTGGAGGTTAAGACACTCTGCCAGGAGGAGCAGTTTGAGGTTAAGACACTCTGCCAGGAGGAGTAGTTGGAGGTTAAGACACTCTGCCAGGAGGAGCAGTTGGAGGTTAAGACACTCTGCCAGGAGGAGCAGTTAGAGGTTAAGACACTCTGCCAGGAGGAGTAGTTGGAGGTTAAGACACTCTGCCAGGAGGAGCAGTTGGAGGTTAAGACACTCTGCCAGCCAGGAGGAGCAGTTAGAGGTTAAGACACTCTGCCAGGAGGAGTAGTTGGAGGTTAAGACACTCTGCCAGGAGGAGCAGTTAGAGGTTAAGACACTCTGCCAGGAGGAGCAGTTAGAGGTTAAGACACTCTGCCAGGAGGAGCAGTTGGATGTTAAGACACTCTGCCAGGAGGAGCAGTTAGAGGTTAAGACACTCTGCCAGGAGGAGTAGTTGGAGGTTAAGACACTCTGCCAGGAGGAGCAGTTGGAGGTTAAGACACTCTGCCAGGAGGAGCAGTTAGAGGTTACAGTAAGACACTCTGCCAGGAGGAGCAGTTAGAGGTTAAGACACTCTGCCAGGAGGAGCAGTTAGAGTTTAAGACACTCTGCCAGGAGGAGTAGTTAGAGGTTAAGATACTCTGCCATGAGGAGCAGTTAGAGGTTACGACACTCTGCCAGGAGGAGCAGTTGGAGGTTAAGACACTCTGCCAGGAGGAGCAGTTAGAGGTTAAGACACTCTGCCAGGAGGAGTAGTTGGAGGTTAAGACACTCTGCCAGGAGGAGCAGTTGGAGGTTAAGACACTCTGCCAGGAGGAGCAGTTAGAGGTTAAGACACTCTGCCAGGAGGAGTAGTTGGAGGTTAAGACACTCTGCCAGGAGGAGCAGTTAGAGGTTAAGACACTCTGCCAGGAGGAGCAGTTGGAGGTTAAGACACTCTGCCAGGAGGAGCAGTTAGAGGTTAAGACACTCTGCCAGGAGGAGGTTAAGACACTCTGCCAGGAGGAGCAGTTAGAGGTTAAGACACTCTGCCAGGAGGAGGTTAAGACACTCTGCCAGGAGGAGCAGTTAGAGGCTAAGACACTCTGCCAGGAGGAGCAGTTAGAGGTTAAGACACTCTGCCAGGAGGAGTAGTTAGAGGCTAAGACACTCTGCCAGGAGGAGCAGTTAGAGGTTAAGACACTCTGTCAGGAGGAGCAGTTAGAGGTTAAGACACTCTGCCAGGAGGAGCAATTGGAGGTTAAGACACTCTGCCAGGAGGAGTAGTTAGAGGTTAAGACACTCTGCCAGGAGGAGCAGTTAGAGGTTAAGACACTCTGCCAGGAGGAGCAGTTGGAGGTTAAGACACTCTGCCAGGAGGAGCAGTTGGAGGTTAAGACACTCTGCCAGGAGGAGCAGTTGGAGGTTAAGACACTCTGCCAGGAGGAGCAGTTAGAGGTTAAGACAATCTGCCAGGAGGAGCAGTTGGAGGTTAAGACACTCTGCCAGGAGGAGCAGTTGGAGGTTAAGACACTCGGCCAGGAGGAGCAGTTGGAGGTTAAGACACTCGGCCAGGAGGAGCAGTTAGAGGTTAAGACACTCTGCCAGGAGGAGCAGTTAGAGGTTAAGACACTCTGCCAGGAGGAGTAGTTAGAGGTTAAGACACTCTGCCAGGAGGAGCAGTTGGAGGTTAAGACACTCTGCCAGGAGGAGCAGTTAGAGGTTAAGACACTCTGCCAGGAGGAGCAGTTAGAGGTTAAGACACTCTGCCAGGAGGAGCAGTTAGAGGTTAAGACACTCTGCCAGGAGGAGCAGTTGGAGGTTAAGACACTCTGCCAGGAGGAGCAGTTGGAGGTTAAGACACTCTGCCAGGAGGAGCAGTTGGAGGTTAAGACACTCTGCCAGGAGGAGCAGTTAGAGGTTAAGACAATCTGCCAGGAGGAGCAGTTGGAGGTTAAGACACTCTGCCAGGAGGAGCAGTTGGAGGTTAAGACACTCGGCCAGGAGGAGCAGTTGGAGGTTAAGACACTCGGCCAGGAGGAGCAGTTAGAGGTTAAGACACTCTGCCAGGAGGAGCAGTTAGAGGATAAGACACTCTGCCAGGAGGAGCAGTTGGAGGTTAAGACACTCTGCCAGGAGGAGCAGTTAGAGGTTAAGACACTCTGCCAGGAGGAGCAGTTAGAGGTTAAGACACTCTGCCAGGAGGAGCAGTTAGAGGTTAAGACACTCTGCCAGGAGGAGCAGTTGGAGGTTAAGACACTCTGCCAGGAGGAGCAGTTAGAGGTTAAGACACTCTGCCAGGGGGAGCAGTTAGAGGTTAAGACACTTTGCCAGGAGGAGCAGTTGGAGGTTAAGACACTCTGCCAGGAGGAGCAGTTAGAGGTTAAGACAATCTGCCAGGAGGAGCAGTTGGAGGTTAAGACACTCTGCCAGGAGGAGCAGTTGGAGGTTAAGACACTCGGCCAGGAGGAGCAGTTGGAGGTTAAGACACTCGGCCAGGAGGAGCAGTTAGAGGTTAAGACACTCTGCCAGGAGGAGCAGTTAGAGGATAAGACACTCTGCCAGGAGGAGCAGTTGGAGGTTAAGACACTCTGCCAGGAGGAGCAGTTAGAGGTTAAGACACTCTGCCAGGAGGAGCAGTTAGAGGTTAAGACACTCTGCCAGGAGGAGCAGTTAGAGGTTAAGACACTCTGCCAGGAGGAGCAGTTGGAGGTTAAGACACTCTGCCAGGAGGAGCAGTTAGAGGTTAAGACACTCTGCCAGGGGGAGCAGTTAGAGGTTAAGACACTTTGCCAGGAGGAGCAGTTGGAGGTTAAGACACTCTGCCAGGAGGAGGTTAAGACACTCTGCCAGGAGGAGCAGTTGGAGGTTAAGCCACTCTGCCAGGAGGAGCAGTTAGAGGTTAAGACACTCTGCCAGGAGGAGCCGTTAGAGGTTAAGACACTCTGCCAGGAGGAGCAGTTGGAGGTTAAGACACTCTGCCAGGAGGAGCAGTTAGAGGTTAAGACACTCTGCCAGGAGGAGCAGTTAGAGGTTAAGACACTCTGCCAGGAGGAGCAGTTAGAGGTTAAGACACTCTGCCAGGAGGATCAGTTGGAGGTTAAGACACTCTGCCAGGAGGAGCAGTTGGAGGTTAAGACACTCTGCCAGGAGGAGCAGTTGGAGGTTAAGACACTCTGCCAGGAGGAGCAGTTAGAGGTTAAGACAATCTGCCAGGAGGAGCAGTTGGAGGTTAAGACACTCTGCCAGGAGGAGCAGTTGGAGGTTAAGACACTCGGCCAGGAGGAGCAGTTGGAGGTTAAGACACTCGGCCAGGAGGAGCAGTTAGAGGTTAAGACACTCTGCCAGGAGGAGCAGTTAGAGGATAAGACACTCTGCCAGGAGGAGCAGTTGGAGGTTAAGACACTCTGCCAGGAGGAGCAGTTAGAGGTTAAGACACTCTGCCAGGAGGAGCAGTTAGAGGTTAAGACACTCTGCCAGGAGGAGCAGTTAGAGGTTAAGACACTCTGCCAGGAGGAGCAGTTGGAGGTTAAGACACTCTGCCAGGAGGAGCAGTTAGAGGTTAAGACACTCTGCCAGGGGGAGCAGTTAGAGGTTAAGACACTTTGCCAGGAGGAGCAGTTGGAGGTTAAGACACTCTGCCAGGAGGAGGTTAAGACACTCTGCCAGGAGGAGCAGTTGGAGGTTAAGCCACTCTGCCAGGAGGAGCAGTTAGAGGTTAAGACACTCTGCCAGGAGGAGCCGTTAGAGGTTAAGACACTCTGCCAGGAGGAGCAGTTAGAGGTTAAGACACTCTGCCAGGAGGAGCAGTTGGAGGTTAAGACACTCTGCCAGGAGGAGCAGTTAGAGGTTAAGACACTCTGCCAGGAGGAGCAGTTAGAGGTTAAGACACTCTGCCAGGAGGAGGTTAAGACACTCTGCCAGGAGGAGCAGTTAGAGGTTAAGACACTCTGCCAGGAGGAGCAGTTAGAGGTTAAGACACTCTGCCAGGAGGAGCAGTTGGAGGTTAAGACACTCTGCCAGGAGGAGCAGTTGGAGGTTAAGACACTCTGCCAGGAGGAGCAGTTGGAGGTTAAGACACTCTGCCAGGAGGAGCAGTTAGAGGTTAAGACAATCTGCCAGGAGGAGCAGTTGGAGGTTAAGACACTCTGCCAGGAGGAGCAGTTGGAGGTTAAGACACTCGGCCAGGAGGAGCAGTTGGAGGTTAAGACACTCGGCCAGGAGGAGCAGTTAGAGGTTAAGACACTCTGCCAGGAGGAGCAGTTAGAGGTTAAGACACTCTGCCAGGAGGAGTAGTTAGAGGTTAAGACACTCTGCCAGGAGGAGCAGTTGGAGGTTAAGACACTCTGCCAGGAGGAGCAGTTAGAGGTTAAGACACTCTGCCAGGAGGAGCAGTTAGAGGTTAAGACACTCTGCCAGGAGGAGCAGTTAGAGGTTAAGACACTCTGCCAGGAGGAGCAGTTGGAGGTTAAGACACTCTGCCAGGAGGAGCAGTTGGAGGTTAAGACACTCTGCCAGGAGGAGCAGTTGGAGGTTAAGACACTCTGCCAGGAGGAGCAGTTAGAGGTTAAGACAATCTGCCAGGAGGAGCAGTTGGAGGTTAAGACACTCTGCCAGGAGGAGCAGTTGGAGGTTAAGACACTCGGCCAGGAGGAGCAGTTGGAGGTTAAGACACTCGGCCAGGAGGAGCAGTTAGAGGTTAAGACACTCTGCCAGGAGGAGCAGTTAGAGGATAAGACACTCTGCCAGGAGGAGCAGTTGGAGGTTAAGACACTCTGCCAGGAGGAGCAGTTAGAGGTTAAGACACTCTGCCAGGAGGAGCAGTTAGAGGTTAAGACACTCTGCCAGGAGGAGCAGTTAGAGGTTAAGACACTCTGCCAGGAGGAGCAGTTGGAGGTTAAGACACTCTGCCAGGAGGAGCAGTTAGAGGTTAAGACACTCTGCCAGGGGGAGCAGTTAGAGGTTAAGACACTTTGCCAGGAGGAGCAGTTGGAGGTTAAGACACTCTGCCAGGAGGAGCAGTTAGAGGTTAAGACAATCTGCCAGGAGGAGCAGTTGGAGGTTAAGACACTCTGCCAGGAGGAGCAGTTGGAGGTTAAGACACTCGGCCAGGAGGAGCAGTTGGAGGTTAAGACACTCGGCCAGGAGGAGCAGTTAGAGGTTAAGACACTCTGCCAGGAGGAGCAGTTAGAGGATAAGACACTCTGCCAGGAGGAGCAGTTGGAGGTTAAGACACTCTGCCAGGAGGAGCAGTTAGAGGTTAAGACACTCTGCCAGGAGGAGCAGTTAGAGGTTAAGACACTCTGCCAGGAGGAGCAGTTAGAGGTTAAGACACTCTGCCAGGAGGAGCAGTTGGAGGTTAAGACACTCTGCCAGGAGGAGCAGTTAGAGGTTAAGACACTCTGCCAGGGGGAGCAGTTAGAGGTTAAGACACTTTGCCAGGAGGAGCAGTTGGAGGTTAAGACACTCTGCCAGGAGGAGGTTAAGACACTCTGCCAGGAGGAGCAGTTGGAGGTTAAGCCACTCTGCCAGGAGGAGCAGTTAGAGGTTAAGACACTCTGCCAGGAGGAGCCGTTAGAGGTTAAGACACTCTGCCAGGAGGAGCAGTTGGAGGTTAAGACACTCTGCCAGGAGGAGCAGTTAGAGGTTAAGACACTCTGCCAGGAGGAGCAGTTAGAGGTTAAGACACTCTGCCAGGAGGAGCAGTTAGAGGTTAAGACACTCTGCCAGGAGGATCAGTTGGAGGTTAAGACACTCTGCCAGGAGGAGCAGTTGGAGGTTAAGACACTCTGCCAGGAGGAGCAGTTGGAGGTTAAGACACTCTGCCAGGAGGAGCAGTTAGAGGTTAAGACAATCTGCCAGGAGGAGCAGTTGGAGGTTAAGACACTCTGCCAGGAGGAGCAGTTGGAGGTTAAGACACTCGGCCAGGAGGAGCAGTTGGAGGTTAAGACACTCGGCCAGGAGGAGCAGTTAGAGGTTAAGACACTCTGCCAGGAGGAGCAGTTAGAGGATAAGACACTCTGCCAGGAGGAGCAGTTGGAGGTTAAGACACTCTGCCAGGAGGAGCAGTTAGAGGTTAAGACACTCTGCCAGGAGGAGCAGTTAGAGGTTAAGACACTCTGCCAGGAGGAGCAGTTAGAGGTTAAGACACTCTGCCAGGAGGAGCAGTTGGAGGTTAAGACACTCTGCCAGGAGGAGCAGTTAGAGGTTAAGACACTCTGCCAGGGGGAGCAGTTAGAGGTTAAGACACTTTGCCAGGAGGAGCAGTTGGAGGTTAAGACACTCTGCCAGGAGGAGGTTAAGACACTCTGCCAGGAGGAGCAGTTGGAGGTTAAGCCACTCTGCCAGGAGGAGCAGTTAGAGGTTAAGACACTCTGCCAGGAGGAGCCGTTAGAGGTTAAGACACTCTGCCAGGAGGAGCAGTTAGAGGTTAAGACACTCTGCCAGGAGGAGCAGTTGGAGGTTAAGACACTCTGCCAGGAGGAGCAGTTAGAGGTTAAGACACTCTGCCAGGAGGAGCAGTTAGAGGTTAAGACACTCTGCCAGGAGGAGGTTAAGACACTCTGCCAGGAGGAGCAGTTAGAGGTTAAGACACTCTGCCAGGAGGAGCAGTTAGAGGTTAAGACACTCTGCCAGGAGGAGTAGTTAGAGGTTAAGACACTCTGCAAGGAGGAACTGTTGGAGGTTAAGACACTCTGCCAGGAGGAGCAGTTAGAGGTTAAGACACTCTGCCAGGAGGAGCAGTTAGAGGTTAAGACACTCTGCCAGGAGGAGCCGTTAGAGGTTAAGACACTCTGCCAGGAGGAGCAGTTAGAGGTTAAGACACTCTGCCAGGAGGAGCAGTTGGAGGTTAAGACACTCTGCCAGGAGGAGCAGTTAGAGGTTAAGACACTCTGCCAGGAGGAGCAGTTAGAGGTTAAGACACTCTGCCAGGAGGAACAGGTGGAGGTTAAGACACTCTGCCAGGAGGAGCAGTTAGAGGTTAAGACACTCTGCCAGGAGGAGTAGTTAGAGGTTAAGACACTCTGCCAGGAGGAGCAGTTAGAGGTTATGACACTCTGCCAGGAGGAGCAGTTGGAGGTTAATACACTCTGCCAGGAGGAGCAGTTAGAGGTTAAGACACTCTGCCAGGAGGAGTAGTTGGAGGTTAAGACACTCTGCCAGGAGGAGCAGTTGGAGGTTAAGACACTCTGCCAGGAGGAGCAGTTAGAGGTTAAGACACTCTGCCAGGAGGAGTAGTTGGAGGTTAAGACACTCTGCCAGGAGGAGCAGTTAGAGGTTAAGACACTCTGCCAGGAGGAGCAGTTGGAGGTTAAGACACTCTGCCAGGAGGAGCAGTTAGAGGTTAAGACACTCTGCCAGGAGGAGGTTAAGACACTCTGCCAGGAGGAGCAGTTAGAGGTTAAGACACTCTGCCAGGAGGAGGTTAAGACACTCTGCCAGGAGGAGCAGTTAGAGGCTAAGACACTCTGCCAGGAGGAGCAGTTAGAGGTTAAGACACTCTGCCAGGAGGAGTAGTTAGAGGCTAAGACACTCTGCCAGGAGGAGCAGTTAGAGGTTAAGACACTCTGTCAGGAGGAGCAGTTAGAGGTTAAGACACTCTGCCAGGAGGAGCAATTGGAGGTTAAGACACTCTGCCAGGAGGAGTAGTTAGAGGTTAAGACACTCTGCCAGGAGGAGCAGTTAGAGGTTAAGACACTCTGCCAGGAGGAGCAGTTGGAGGTTAAGACACTCTGCCAGGAGGAGCAGTTGGAGGTTAAGACACTCTGCCAGGAGGAGCAGTTGGAGGTTAAGACACTCTGCCAGGAGGAGCAGTTAGAGGTTAAGACAATCTGCCAGGAGGAGCAGTTGGAGGTTAAGACACTCTGCCAGGAGGAGCAGTTGGAGGTTAAGACACTCGGCCAGGAGGAGCAGTTGGAGGTTAAGACACTCGGCCAGGAGGAGCAGTTAGAGGTTAAGACACTCTGCCAGGAGGAGCAGTTAGAGGTTAAGACACTCTGCCAGGAGGAGTAGTTGGAGGTTAAGACACTCTGCCAGGAGGAGCAGTTAGAGGTTAAGACACTCTGCCAGGAGGAGCAGTTAGAGGTTAAGACACTCTGCCAGGAGGAGCAGTTAGAGGTTAAGACACTCTGCCAGGAGGAGCAGTTGGAGGTTAAGACACTCTGCCAGGAGGAGCAGTTAGAGGTTAAGACACTCTGCCAGGAGGAGCAGTTAGAGGTTAAGACACTCTGCCAGGAGGAGCAGTTAGAGGTTAAGACACTCTGCCAGGAGGAGCAGTTGGAGGTTAAGACACTCTGCCAGGAGGAGCAGTTGGAGGTTAAGACACTCTGCCAGGAGGAGCAGTTGGAGGTTAAGACACTCTGCCAGGAGGAGCAGTTAGAGGTTAAGACAATCTGCCAGGAGGAGCAGTTGGAGGTTAAGACACTCTGCCAGGAGGAGCAGTTGGAGGTTAAGACACTCGGCCAGGAGGAGCAGTTGGAGGTTAAGACACTCGGCCAGGAGGAGCAGTTAGAGGTTAAGACACTCTGCCAGGAGGAGCAGTTAGAGGATAAGACACTCTGCCAGGAGGAGCAGTTGGATGTTAAGACACTCTGCCAGGAGGAGCAGTTAGAGGTTAAGACACTCTGCCAGGAGGAGCAGTTAGAGGTTAAGACACTCTGCCAGGAGGAGCAGTTAGAGGTTAAGACACTCTGCCAGGAGGAGCAGTTGGAGGTTAAGACACTCTGCCAGGAGGAGCAGTTAGAGGTTAAGACACTCTGCCAGGGGGAGCAGTTAGAGGTTAAGACACTTTGCCAGGAGGAGCAGTTGGAGGTTAAGACACTCTGCCAGGAGGAGGTTAAGACACTCTGCCAGGAGGAGCAGTTGGAGGTTAAGCCACTCTGCCAGGAGGAGCAGTTAGAGGTTAAGACACTCTGCCAGGAGGAGCCGTTAGAGGTTAAGACACTCTGCCAGGAGGAGCAGTTGGAGGTTAAGACACTCTGCCAGGAGGAGCAGTTAGAGGTTAAGACACTCTGCCAGGAGGAGCAGTTAGAGGTTAAGACACTCTGCCAGGAGGAGCAGTTAGAGGTTAAGACACTCTGCCAGGAGGATCAGTTGGAGGTTAAGACACTCTGCCAGGAGGAGCAGTTGGAGGTTAAGACACTCTGCCAGGAGGAGCAGTTGGAGGTTAAGACACTCTGCCAGGAGGAGCAGTTAGAGGTTAAGACAATCTGCCAGGAGGAGCAGTTGGAGGTTAAGACACTCTGCCAGGAGGAGCAGTTGGAGGTTAAGACACTCGGCCAGGAGGAGCAGTTGGAGGTTAAGACACTCGGCCAGGAGGAGCAGTTAGAGGTTAAGACACTCTGCCAGGAGGAGCAGTTAGAGGTTAAGACACTCTGCCAGGAGGAGTAGTTAGAGGTTAAGACACTCTGCCAGGAGGAGCAGTTGGAGGTTAAGACACTCTGCCAGGAGGAGCAGTTAGAGGTTAAGACACTCTGCCAGGAGGAGCAGTTAGAGGTTAAGACACTCGGCCAGGAGGAGCAGTTGGAGGTTAAGACACTCGGCCAGGAGGAGCAGTTAGAGGTTAAGACACTCTGCCAGGAGGAGCAGTTAGAGGATAAGACACTCTGCCAGGAGGAGCAGTTGGAGGTTAAGACACTCTGCCAGGAGGAGCAGTTAGAGGTTAAGACACTCTGCCAGGAGGAGCAGTTAGAGGTTAAGACACTCTGCCAGGAGGAGCAGTTAGAGGTTAAGACACTCTGCCAGGAGGAGCAGTTGGAGGTTAAGACACTCTGCCAGGAGGAGCAGTTAGAGGTTAAGACACTCTGCCAGGGGGAGCAGTTAGAGGTTAAGACACTTTGCCAGGAGGAGCAGTTGGAGGTTAAGACACTCTGCCAGGAGGAGGTTAAGACACTCTGCCAGGAGGAGCAGTTGGAGGTTAAGCCACTCTGCCAGGAGGAGCAGTTAGAGGTTAAGACACTCTGCCAGGAGGAGCCGTTAGAGGTTAAGACACTCTGCCAGGAGGAGCAGTTGGAGGTTAAGACACTCTGCCAGGAGGAGCAGTTAGAGGTTAAGACACTCTGCCAGGAGGAGCAGTTAGAGGTTAAGACACTCTGCCAGGAGGAGCAGTTAGAGGTTAAGACACTCTGCCAGGAGGATCAGTTGGAGGTTAAGACACTCTGCCAGGAGGAGCAGTTGGAGGTTAAGACACTCTGCCAGGAGGAGCAGTTGGAGGTTAAGACACTCTGCCAGGAGGAGCAGTTAGAGGTTAAGACAATCTGCCAGGAGGAGCAGTTGGAGGTTAAGACACTCTGCCAGGAGGAGCAGTTGGAGGTTAAGACACTCTGCCAGGAGGAGCAGTTGGAGGTTAAGACACTCGGCCAGGAGGAGCAGTTGGAGGTTAAGACTCTGCCAGGAGGAGCAGTTGGAGGTTAAGACACTCTGCCAGGAGGAGCAGTTAGAGGTTAAGACAATCTGCCAGGAGGAGCAGTTGGAGGTTAAGACACTCTGCCAGGAGGAGCAGTTGGAGGTTAAGACACTCGGCCAGGAGGAGCAGTTGGAGGTTAAGACACTCGGCCAGGAGGAGCAGTTAGAGGTTAAGACACTCTGCCAGGAGGAGCAGTTAGAGGATAAGACACTCTGCCAGGAGGAGCAGTTGGAGGTTAAGACACTCTGCCAGGAGGAGCAGTTAGAGGTTAAGACACTCTGCCAGGAGGAGCAGTTAGAGGTTAAGACACTCTGCCAGGAGGAGCAGTTAGAGGTTAAGACACTCTGCCAGGAGGAGCAGTTGGAGGTTAAGACACTCTGCCAGGAGGAGCAGTTGGAGGTTAAGACACTCTGCCAGGAGGAGCAGTTGGAGGTTAAGACACTCTGCCAGGAGGAGCAGTTAGAGGTTAAGACAATCTGCCAGGAGGAGCAGTTGGAGGTTAAGACACTCTGCCAGGAGGAGCAGTTGGAGGTTAAGACACTCGGCCAGGAGGAGCAGTTGGAGGTTAAGACACTCGGCCAGGAGGAGCAGTTAGAGGTTAAGACACTCTGCCAGGAGGAGCAGTTAGAGGTTAAGACACTCTGCCAGGAGGAGTAGTTGGAGGTTAAGACACTCTGCCAGGAGGAGCAGTTAGAGGTTAAGACACTCTGCCAGGAGGAGCAGTTAGAGGTTAAGACACTCTGCCAGGAGGAGCAGTTAGAGGTTAAGACACTCTGCCAGGAGGAGCAGTTGGAGGTTAAGACACTCTGCCAGGAGGAGCAGTTAGAGGTTAAGACACTCTGCCAGGAGGAGCAGTTAGAGGTTAAGACACTCTGCCAGGAGGAGCAGTTAGAGGTTAAGACACTCTGCCAGGAGGAGCAGTTGGAGGTTAAGACACTCTGCCAGGAGGAGCAGTTGGAGGTTAAGACACTCTGCCAGGAGGAGCAGTTGGAGGTTAAGACACTCTGCCAGGAGGAGCAGTTAGAGGTTAAGACAATCTGCCAGGAGGAGCAGTTGGAGGTTAAGACACTCTGCCAGGAGGAGCAGTTGGAGGTTAAGACACTCGGCCAGGAGGAGCAGTTGGAGGTTAAGACACTCGGCCAGGAGGAGCAGTTAGAGGTTAAGACACTCTGCCAGGAGGAGCAGTTAGAGGATAAGACACTCTGCCAGGAGGAGCAGTTGGATGTTAAGACACTCTGCCAGGAGGAGCAGTTAGAGGTTAAGACACTCTGCCAGGAGGAGCAGTTAGAGGTTAAGACACTCTGCCAGGAGGAGCAGTTAGAGGTTAAGACACTCTGCCAGGAGGAGCAGTTGGAGGTTAAGACACTCTGCCAGGAGGAGCAGTTAGAGGTTAAGACACTCTGCCAGGGGGAGCAGTTAGAGGTTAAGACACTTTGCCAGGAGGAGCAGTTGGAGGTTAAGACACTCTGCCAGGAGGAGGTTAAGACACTCTGCCAGGAGGAGCAGTTGGAGGTTAAGCCACTCTGCCAGGAGGAGCAGTTAGAGGTTAAGACACTCTGCCAGGAGGAGCCGTTAGAGGTTAAGACACTCTGCCAGGAGGAGCAGTTGGAGGTTAAGACACTCTGCCAGGAGGAGCAGTTAGAGGTTAAGACACTCTGCCAGGAGGAGCAGTTAGAGGTTAAGACACTCTGCCAGGAGGAGCAGTTAGAGGTTAAGACACTCTGCCAGGAGGATCAGTTGGAGGTTAAGACACTCTGCCAGGAGGAGCAGTTGGAGGTTAAGACACTCTGCCAGGAGGAGCAGTTGGAGGTTAAGACACTCTGCCAGGAGGAGCAGTTAGAGGTTAAGACAATCTGCCAGGAGGAGCAGTTGGAGGTTAAGACACTCTGCCAGGAGGAGCAGTTGGAGGTTAAGACACTCGGCCAGGAGGAGCAGTTGGAGGTTAAGACACTCGGCCAGGAGGAGCAGTTAGAGGTTAAGACACTCTGCCAGGAGGAGCAGTTAGAGGTTAAGACACTCTGCCAGGAGGAGTAGTTAGAGGTTAAGACACTCTGCCAGGAGGAGCAGTTGGAGGTTAAGACACTCTGCCAGGAGGAGCAGTTAGAGGTTAAGACACTCTGCCAGGAGGAGCAGTTAGAGGTTAAGACACTCTGCCAGGAGGAGCAGTTAGAGGTTAAGACACTCTGCCAGGAGGAGCAGTTGGAGGTTAAGACACTCTGCCAGGAGGAGCAGTTGGAGGTTAAGACACTCTGCCAGGAGGAGCAGTTGGAGGTTAAGACACTCTGCCAGGAGGAGCAGTTAGAGGTTAAGACAATCTGCCAGGAGGAGCAGTTGGAGGTTAAGACACTCTGCCAGGAGGAGCAGTTGGAGGTTAAGACACTCGGCCAGGAGGAGCAGTTGGAGGTTAAGACACTCGGCCAGGAGGAGCAGTTAGAGGTTAAGACACTCTGCCAGGAGGAGCAGTTAGAGGATAAGACACTCTGCCAGGAGGAGCAGTTGGAGGTTAAGACACTCTGCCAGGAGGAGCAGTTAGAGGTTAAGACACTCTGCCAGGAGGAGCAGTTAGAGGTTAAGACACTCTGCCAGGAGGAGCAGTTAGAGGTTAAGACACTCTGCCAGGAGGAGCAGTTGGAGGTTAAGACACTCTGCCAGGAGGAGCAGTTAGAGGTTAAGACACTCTGCCAGGGGGAGCAGTTAGAGGTTAAGACACTTTGCCAGGAGGAGCAGTTGGAGGTTAAGACACTCTGCCAGGAGGAGGTTAAGACACTCTGCCAGGAGGAGCAGTTGGAGGTTAAGCCACTCTGCCAGGAGGAGCAGTTAGAGGTTAAGACACTCTGCCAGGAGGAGCCGTTAGAGGTTAAGACACTCTGCCAGGAGGAGCAGTTGGAGGTTAAGACACTCTGCCAGGAGGAGCAGTTAGAGGTTAAGACACTCTGCCAGGAGGAGCAGTTAGAGGTTAAGACACTCTGCCAGGAGGAGCAGTTAGAGGTTAAGACACTCTGCCAGGAGGATCAGTTGGAGGTTAAGACACTCTGCCAGGAGGAGCAGTTGGAGGTTAAGACACTCTGCCAGGAGGAGCAGTTGGAGGTTAAGACACTCTGCCAGGAGGAGCAGTTAGAGGTTAAGACAATCTGCCAGGAGGAGCAGTTGGAGGTTAAGACACTCTGCCAGGAGGAGCAGTTGGAGGTTAAGACACTCTGCCAGGAGGAGCAGTTGGAGGTTAAGACACTCGGCCAGGAGGAGCAGTTGGAGGTTAAGACTCTGCCAGGAGGAGCAGTTGGAGGTTAAGACACTCTGCCAGGAGGAGCAGTTAGAGGTTAAGACAATCTGCCAGGAGGAGCAGTTGGAGGTTAAGACACTCTGCCAGGAGGAGCAGTTGGAGGTTAAGACACTCGGCCAGGAGGAGCAGTTGGAGGTTAAGACACTCGGCCAGGAGGAGCAGTTAGAGGTTAAGACACTCTGCCAGGAGGAGCAGTTAGAGGATAAGACACTCTGCCAGGAGGAGCAGTTGGAGGTTAAGACACTCTGCCAGGAGGAGCAGTTAGAGGTTAAGACACTCTGCCAGGAGGAGCAGTTAGAGGTTAAGACACTCTGCCAGGAGGAGCAGTTAGAGGTTAAGACACTCTGCCAGGAGGAGCAGTTGGAGGTTAAGACACTCTGCCAGGAGGAGCAGTTAGAGGTTAAGACACTCTGCCAGGGGGAGCAGTTAGAGGTTAAGACACTTTGCCAGGAGGAGCAGTTGGAGGTTAAGACACTCTGCCAGGAGGAGGTTAAGACACTCTGCCAGGAGGAGCAGTTGGAGGTTAAGCCACTCTGCCAGGAGGAGCAGTTAGAGGTTAAGACACTCTGCCAGGAGGAGCCGTTAGAGGTTAAGACACTCTGCCAGGAGGAGCAGTTAGAGGTTAAGACACTCTGCCAGGAGGAGCAGTTGGAGGTTAAGACACTCTGCCAGGAGGAGCAGTTAGAGGTTAAGACACTCTGCCAGGAGGAGCAGTTAGAGGTTAAGACACTCTGCCAGGAGGAGGTTAAGACACTCTGCCAGGAGGAGCAGTTAGAGGTTAAGACACTCTGCCAGGAGGAGCAGTTAGAGGTTAAGACACTCTGCCAGGAGGAGTAGTTAGAGGTTAAGACACTCTGCCAGGAGGAACTGTTGGAGGTTAAGACACTCTGCCAGGAGGAGCAGTTAGAGGTTAAGACACTCTGCCAGGAGGAGCAGTTAGAGGTTAAGACACTCTGCCAGGAGGAGCCGTTAGAGGTTAAGACACTCTGCCAGGAGGAGCAGTTAGAGGTTAAGACACTCTGCCAGGAGGAGCAGTTGGAGGTTAAGACACTCTGCCAGGAGGAGCAGTTAGAGGTTAAGACACTCTGCCAGGAGGAGCAGTTAGAGGTTAAGACACTCTGCCAGGAGGAACAGGTGGAGGTTAAGACACTCTGCCAGGAGGAGCAGTTAGAGGTTAAGACACTCTGCCAGGAGGAGTAGTTAGAGGTTAAGACACTCTGCCAGGAGGAGCAGTTAGAGGTTATGACACTCTGCCAGGAGGAGCAGTTGGAGGTTAATACACTCTGCCAGGAGGAGCAGTTAGAGGTTAAGACACTCTGCCAGGAGGAGTAGTTGGAGGTTAAGACACTCTGCCAGGAGGAGCAGTTGGAGGTTAAGACACTCTGCCAGGAGGAGCAGTTAGAGGTTAAGACACTCTGCCAGGAGGAGTAGTTGGAGGTTAAGACACTCTGCCAGGAGGAGCAGTTAGAGGTTAAGACACTCTGCCAGGAGGAGCAGTTAGAGGCTAAGACACTCTGCCAGGAGGAGCAGTTAGAGGTTAAGACACTCTGCCAGGAGGAGTAGTTAGAGGCTAAGACACTCTGCCAGGAGGAGCAGTTAGAGGTTAAGACACTCTGTCAGGAGGAGCAGTTAGAGGTTAAGACACTCTGCCAGGAGGAGCAATTGGAGGTTAAGACACTCTGCCAGGAGGAGTAGTTAGAGGTTAAGACACTCTGCCAGGAGGAGCAGTTAGAGGTTAAGACACTCTGCCAGGAGGAGCAGTTGGAGGTTAAGACACTCTGCCAGGAGGAGCAGTTGGAGGTTAAGACACTCTGCCAGGAGGAGCAGTTGGAGGTTAAGACACTCTGCCAGGAGGAGCAGTTAGAGGTTAAGACAATCTGCCAGGAGGAGCAGTTGGAGGTTAAGACACTCTGCCAGGAGGAGCAGTTGGAGGTTAAGACACTCGGCCAGGAGGAGCAGTTGGAGGTTAAGACACTCGGCCAGGAGGAGCAGTTAGAGGTTAAGACACTCTGCCAGGAGGAGCAGTTAGAGGTTAAGACACTCTGCCAGGAGGAGTAGTTGGAGGTTAAGACACTCTGCCAGGAGGAGCAGTTAGAGGTTAAGACACTCTGCCAGGAGGAGCAGTTAGAGGTTAAGACACTCTGCCAGGAGGAGCAGTTAGAGGTTAAGACACTCTGCCAGGAGGAGCAGTTGGAGGTTAAGACACTCGGCCAGGAGGAGCAGTTGGAGGTTAAGACACTCGGCCAGGAGGAGCAGTTAGAGGTTAAGACACTCTGCCAGGAGGAGCAGTTAGAGGTTAAGACACTCTGCCAGGAGGAGCAGTTGGAGGTTAAGACACTCTGCCAGGAGGAGCAGTTAGAGGTTAAGACACTCTGCCAGGAGGAGCAGTTAGAGGTTAAGACACTCTGCCAGGAGGAGCAGTTAGAGGTTAAGACACTCTGCCAGGAGGAGCAGTTGGAGGTTAAGACACTCTGCCAGGAGGAGCAGTTGGAGGTTAAGACACTCTGCCAGGAGGAGCAGTTGGAGGTTAAGACACTCTGCCAGGAGGAGCAGTTAGAGGTTAAGACAATCTGCCAGGAGGAGCAGTTGGAGGTTAAGACACTCTGCCAGGAGGAGCAGTTGGAGGTTAAGACACTCGGCCAGGAGGAGCAGTTGGAGGTTAAGACACTCGGCCAGGAGGAGCAGTTAGAGGTTAAGACACTCTGCCAGGAGGAGCAGTTAGAGGATAAGACACTCTGCCAGGAGGAGCAGTTGGAGGTTAAGACACTCTGCCAGGAGGAGCAGTTAGAGGTTAAGACACTCTGCCAGGAGGAGCAGTTAGAGGTTAAGACACTCTGCCAGGAGGAGCAGTTAGAGGTTAAGACACTCTGCCAGGAGGAGCAGTTGGAGGTTAAGACACTCTGCCAGGAGGAGCAGTTAGAGGTTAAGACACTCTGCCAGGGGGAGCAGTTAGAGGTTAAGACACTTTGCCAGGAGGAGCAGTTGGAGGTTAAGACACTCTGCCAGGAGGAGGTTAAGACACTCTGCCAGGAGGAGCAGTTGGAGGTTAAGCCACTCTGCCAGGAGGAGCAGTTAGAGGTTAAGACACTCTGCCAGGAGGAGCCGTTAGAGGTTAAGACACTCTGCCAGGAGGAGCAGTTGGAGGTTAAGACACTCTGCCAGGAGGAGCAGTTAGAGGTTAAGACACTCTGCCAGGAGGAGCAGTTAGAGGTTAAGACACTCTGCCAGGAGGAGTAGTTGGAGGTTAAGACACTCTGCCAGGAGGAGCAGTTAGAGGTTAAGACACTCTGCCAGGAGGAGCAGTTGGAGGTTAAGACACTCTGCCAGGAGGAGCAGTTAGAGGTTAAGACACTCTGCCAGGAGGAGGTTAAGACACTCTGCCAGGAGGAGCAGTTAGAGGTTAAGACACTCTGCCAGGAGGAGGTTAAGACACTCTGCCAGGAGGAGCAGTTAGAGGCTAAGACACTCTGCCAGGAGGAGCAGTTAGAGGTTAAGACACTCTGCCAGGAGGAGTAGTTAGAGGCTAAGACACTCTGCCAGGAGGAGCAGTTAGAGGTTAAGACACTCTGTCAGGAGGAGCAGTTAGAGGTTAAGACACTCTGCCAGGAGGAGCAATTGGAGGTTAAGACACTCTGCCAGGAGGAGTAGTTAGAGGTTAAGACACTCTGCCAGGAGGAGCAGTTAGAGATTAAGACACTCTGCCAGGAGGAGCAGTTGGAGGTTAAGACACTCTGCCAGGAGGAGCAGTTGGAGGTTAAGACACTCTGCCAGGAGGAGCAGTTGGAGGTTAAGACACTCTGCCAGGAGGAGCAGTTAGAGGTTAAGACAATCTGCCAGGAGGAGCAGTTGGAGGTTAAGACACTCTGCCAGGAGGAGCAGTTGGAGGTTAAGACACTCGGCCAGGAGGAGCAGTTGGAGGTTAAGACACTCGGCCAGGAGGAGCAGTTAGAGGTTAAGACACTCTGCCAGGAGGAGCAGTTAGAGGTTAAGACACTCTGCCAGGAGGAGTAGTTAGAGGTTAAGACACTCTGCCAGGAGGAGCAGTTGGAGGTTAAGACACTCTGCCAGGAGGAGCAGTTAGAGGTTAAGACACTCTGCCAGGAGGAGCAGTTAGAGGTTAAGACACTCTGCCAGGAGGAGCAGTTAGAGGTTAAGACACTCTGCCAGGAGGAGCAGTTAGAGGTTAAGACACTCTGCCAGGAGGAGGTTAAGACACTCTGCCAGGAGGAGCAGTTAGAGGTTAAGACACTCTGCCAGGAGGAGGTTAAGACACTCTGCCAGGAGGAGCAGTTAGAGGCTAAGACACTCTGCCAGGAGGAGCAGTTAGAGGTTAAGACACTCTGCCAGGAGGAGTAGTTAGAGGTTAAGACACTCTGCCAGGAGGAGCAGTTGGAGGTTAAGACACTCTGCCAGGAGGAGCAGTTTGAGGTTAAGACACTCTGCCAGGAGGAGTAGTTGGAGGTTAAGACACTCTGCCAGGAGGAGCAGTTGGAGGTTAAGACACTCTGCCAGGAGGAGCAGTTAGAGGTTAAGACACTCTGCCAGGAGGAGTAGTTGGAGGTTAAGACACTCTGCCAGGAGGAGCAGTTGGAGGTTAAGACACTCTGCCAGCCAGGAGGAGCAGTTAGAGGTTAAGACACTCTGCCAGGAGGAGTAGTTGGAGGTTAAGACACTCTGCCAGGAGGAGCAGTTAGAGGTTAAGACAATCTGCCAGGAGGAGCAGTTGGAGGTTAAGACACTCTGCCAGGAGGAGCAGTTGGAGGTTAAGACACTCGGCCAGGAGGAGCAGTTGGAGGTTAAGACACTCGGCCAGGAGGAGCAGTTAGAGGTTAAGACACTCTGCCAGGAGGAGCAGTTAGAGGTTAAGACACTCTGCCAGGAGGAGTAGTTAGAGGTTAAGACACTCTGCCAGGAGGAGCAGTTGGAGGTTAAGACACTCTGCCAGGAGGAGCAGTTAGAGGTTAAGACACTCTGCCAGGAGGAGCAGTTAGAGGTTAAGACACTCTGCCAGGAGGAGCAGTTAGAGGTTAAGACACTCTGCCAGGAGGAGCAGTTAGAGGTTAAGACACTCTGCCAGGAGGAGCAGTTGGAGGTTAAGACACTCTGCCAGGAGGAGCAGTTGGAGGTTAAGACACTCTGCCAGGAGGAGCAGTTGGAGGTTAAGACACTCTGCCAGGAGGAGCAGTTAGAGGTTAAGACAATCTGCCAGGAGGAGCAGTTGGAGGTTAAGACACTCTGCCAGGAGGAGCAGTTGGAGGTTAAGACACTCGGCCAGGAGGAGCAGTTGGAGGTTAAGACACTCGGCCAGGAGGAGCAGTTAGAGGTTAAGACACTCTGCCAGGAGGAGCAGTTAGAGGATAAGACACTCTGCCAGGAGGAGCAGTTGGAGGTTAAGACACTCTGCCAGGAGGAGCAGTTAGAGGTTAAGACACTCTGCCAGGAGGAGCAGTTAGAGGTTAAGACACTCTGCCAGGAGGAGCAGTTAGAGGTTAAGACACTTTGCCAGGAGGAGCAGTTGGAGGTTAAGACACTCTGCCAGGAGGAGGTTAAGACACTCTGCCAGGAGGAGCAGTTGGAGGTTAAGCCACTCTGCCAGGAGGAGCAGTTAGAGGTTAAGACACTCTGCCAGGAGGAGCCGTTAGAGGTTAAGACACTCTGCCAGGAGGAGCAGTTAGAGGTTAAGACACTCTGCCAGGAGGAGCAGTTGGAGGTTAAGACACTCTGCCAGGAGGAG
Organism: Notolepis coatsorum; assembly: GCF_963971535.1. Classification (NCBI taxonomy): domain Eukaryota; kingdom Metazoa; phylum Chordata; class Actinopteri; order Aulopiformes; family Paralepididae; genus Notolepis; species Notolepis coatsorum. Next base: position 16,320,159 of record NC_140169.1, read on the forward strand.
CAGTTAGAGGTTAAGACACTCTGCCAGGAGGAGCAGTTAGAGGTTAAGACACTCTGCCAGGAGGAGGTTAAGACACTCTGCCAGGAGGAGCAGTTAGAGGTTAAGACACTCTGCCAGGAGGAGCAGTTAGAGGTTAAGACACTCTGCCAGGAGGAGCAGTTAGAGGTTAAGACACTCTGCCAGGAGGAGCAGTTGGAGGTTAAGACACTCTGCCAGGAGGAGCAGTTGGAGGTTAAGACACTCTGCCAGGAGGAGCAGTTGGAGGTTAAGACACTCTGCCAGGAGGAGCAGTTAGAGGTTAAGACAATCTGCCAGGAGGAGCAGTTGGAGGTTAAGACACTCTGCCAGGAGGAGCAGTTGGAGGTTAAGACACTCGGCCAGGAGGAGCAGTTGGAGGTTAAGACACTCGGCCAGGAGGAGCAGTTAGAGGTTAAGACACTCTGCCAGGAGGAGCAGTTAGAGGATAAGACACTCTGCCAGGAGGAGCAGTTGGAGGTTAAGACACTCTGCCAGGAGGAGCAGTTAGAGGTTAAGACACTCTGCCAGGAGGAGCAGTTAGAGGTTAAGACACTCTGCCAGGAGGAGCAGTTAGAGGTTAAGACACTCTGCCAGGAGGAGCAGTTGGAGGTTAAGACACTCTGCCAGGAGGAGCAGTTAGAGGTTAAGACACTCTGCCAGGGGGAGCAGTTAGAGGTTAAGACACTTTGCCAGGAGGAGCAGTTGGAGGTTAAGACACTCTGCCAGGAGGAGGTTAAGACACTCTGCCAGGAGGAGCAGTTGGAGGTTAAGCCACTCTGCCAGGAGGAGCAGTTAGAGGTTAAGACACTCTGCCAGGAGGAGCCGTTAGAGGTTAAGACACTCTGCCAGGAGGAGCAGTTGGAGGTTAAGACACTCTGCCAGGAGGAGCAGTTAGAGGTTAAGACACTCTGCCAGGAGGAGCAGTTAGAGGTTAAGACACTCTGCCAGGAGGAGCAGTTAGAGGTTAAGACACTCTGCCAGGAGGATCAGTTGGAGGTTAAGACACTCTGCCAGGAGGAGCAGTTGGAGGTTAAGACACTCTGCCAGGAGGAGCAGTTGGAGGTTAAGACACTCTGCCAGGAGGAGCAGTTAGAGGTTAAGACAATCTGCCAGGAGGAGCAGTTGGAGGTTAAGACACTCTGCCAGGAGGAGCAGTTGGAGGTTAAGACACTCTGCCAGGAGGAGCAGTTGGAGGTTAAGACTCTGCCAGGAGGAGCAGTTGGAGGTTAAGACACTCTGCCAGGAGGAGCAGTTAGAGGTTAAGACACTCTGCCAGGAGGAGCAGTTAGAGGTTAAGACAATCTGCCAGGAGGAGCAGTTGGAGGTTAAGACACTCTGCCAGGAGGAGCAGTTGGAGGTTAAGACACTCGGCCAGGAGGAGCAGTTGGAGGTTAAGACACTCGGCCAGGAGGAGCAGTTAGAGGATAAGACACTCTGCCAGGAGGAGCAGTTAGAGGTTAAGACACTCTGCCAGGAGGAGCAGTTAGAGGTTAAGACACTCTGCCAGGAGGAGCAGTTAGAGGTTAAGACACTCTGCCAGGAGGAGCAGTTGGAGGTTAAGACACTCTGCCAGGAGGAGCAGTTAGAGGTTAAGACACTCTGCCAGGGGGAGCAGTTAGAGGTTAAGACACTTTGCCAGGAGGAGCAGTTGGAGGTTAAGACACTCTGCCAGGAGGAGCAGTTGGAGGTTAAGACACTCTGCCAGGAGGAGCAGTTGGAGGTTAAGCCACTCTGCCAGGAGGAGCAGTTAGAGGTTAAGACACTCTGCCAGGAGGAGCCGTTAGAGGTTAAGACACTCTGCCAGGAGGAGCAGTTAGAGGTTAAGACACTCTGCCAGGAGGAGCAGTTGGAGGTTAAGACACTCTGCCAGGAGGAGCAGTTAGAGGTTAAGACACTCTGCCAGGAGGAGGTTAAGACACTCTGCCAGGAGGAGCAGTTAGAGGTTAAGACACTCTGCCAGGAGGAGCAGTTAGAGGTTAAGACACTCTGCCAGGAGGAGTAGTTAGAGGTTAAGACACTCTGCCAGGAGGAACTGTTGGAGGTTAAGACACTCTGCCAGGAGGAGCAGTTAGAGGTTAAGACACTCTGCCAGGAGGAGCAGTTAGAGGTTAAGACACTCTGCCAGGAGGAGCCGTTAGAGGTTAAGACACTCTGCCAGGAGGAGCAGTTAGAGGTTAAGACACTCTGCCAGGAGGAGCAGTTGGAGGTTAAGACACTCTGCCAGGAGGAGCAGTTAGAGGTTAAGACACTCTGCCAGGAGGAGCAGTTAGAGGTTAAGACACTCTGCCAGGAGGAGGTTAAGACACTCTGCCAGGAGGAGCAGTTGGAGGTTAAGACACTCTGCCAGGAGGAGCAGTTAGAGGTTAAGACACTCTGCCAGGAGGAGCAGTTGGAGGTTAAGACACTCTGCCAGGAGGAGCAGTTAGAGGTTAAGACACTCTGCCAGGAGGAGCAGTTGGAGGTTAAGACACTCTGCCAGGAGGAGCAGTTAGAGGTTAAGACACTCTGCCAGTAGGAGCAGTTAGAGGTTAAGACACTCTGCCAGGAGGAGTAGTTAGAGGTTAAGACACTCTGCCAGGAGGAGCAGTTAGAGGTTAAGACACTCTGCCAGGAGGAGCAGTTAGAGGTTAAGACACTCTGCCAGGAGGAGCAGTTGGAGGTTAAGACACTCTGCCAGGAGGAGTTTAAGACACTCTTCCCGGAGGAGCAGTTAGAGGTTAAGACACTCTGCCAAGAGGAGCAGTTAGAGGTTAAGACACTCTGCCAGGAGGAGCAGTTAGAGGTTAAGACCCTCTGCCAGGAGGAGCAGTTGGAGGTTAAGACACTCTGCCAGGAGGAGCAGTTAGAGGTTAAGACACTCTGCCAGGAGGAGCAGTTAGAGGTTAAGACACTCTGCCAGGAGGAGCAGTTAGAGGTTAAGACACTCTGCCAGGAGGAGCAGTTAGAGGTTAAGACACTCTGCCAGGAGGAGCAGTTAGAGGTTAAGACACTCTGCCAGGAGGAGCAGTTAGAGGTTAAGACACTCTGCCAGGAGGAGCAGTTGGAGGTTAAGACACTCTGCCAGGAGGAGGTTAAGACACTCTGCCAGGAGGAGCAGTTAGAGGTTAAGACACTCTGCCAGGAGGAGCAGTTAGAGGTTAAGACACTCTGCCAGGAGGAGCAGTTGGAGGTTAAGACACTCTAGCAGGAGGAGCAGTTAGATGTTAAGACACTCTGCCAGGAGGAGTAGTTAGAGGTTAAGACACTCTGCCAGGAGGAGCAGTTGGAGGTTAAGACACTCTGCCAGGAGGAGCAGTTAGAGGTTAAGACACTCTGCCAGGAGGAGTAGTTAGAGGTTAAGACACTCTGCCAGGAGGAGGTTAAGACACTCTGCCAGGAGGAGCAGTTAGAGGTTAAGACACTCTGCCAGGAGGAGCAGTTGGAGGTCAAGATACTCTGCCAGGAGGAGCAGTTAGAGGTTAAGACACTCTGCCAGGAGGAGCAGTTAGAGGTTAAGACACTCTGCCAGGAGGAGTAGTTAGAGGTTAAGACACTCTGCCAGGAGGAGCAGTTAGAGGTTAAGACACTCTGAGGAGCAGTTGGAGGTTAAGACACTCTGCCAGGAGGAGCAGTTGGAGGTTAAGACACTCTGCCAGGAGGAGCAGTTAGAGGTTAAGACACTCTGCCAGGAGGAGCAGTTAGAGGTTAAGACACTCTGCCAGGAGGAGCAGTTGGAGGTTAAGACACTCTGCCAGGAGGAGCAGTTAGAGGTTAAGACACTCTGCCAGGAGGAGCAGTTAGAGGTTAAGACACTCTGCCAGGAGGAGCAGTTAGAGGTTAAGACACTCTGCCAGGAGGAGCAGTTGGAGGTTAAGACACTCTGCCAGGAGGAGTTTAAGACACTCTGCCCGGAGGAGCAGTTAGAGGTTAAGACACTCTGCCAAGAGGAGCAGTTAGAGGTTAAGACACTCTGCCAGGAGGAGCAGTTAGAGGTTAGGACACTCTGCCAGGAGGAGCAGTTGGAGGTTAAGACACTCTGCCAGGAGGAGCAGTTAGAGGTTAAGACACTCTGCCAGGAGGAGCAGTTAGAGGTTAAGACACTCTGCCAGGAGGAGCAGTTAGAGGTTAAGACACTCTGCCAGGAGGAGTAGTTAGAGGTTAAGACACTCTGCCAGGAGGAGCAGTTGGAGGTTAAGACACTCTGCCAGGAGGAGCAGTTAGAGGTTAAGACACTCTGCCAGGAGGAGCAGTTAGAGGTTAAGACACTCTGCCAGGAGGAGCAGTTAGAGGTTAAGACACTCTGCCAGGAGGAGCAGTTAGAGGTTAAGACACTCTGCCAGGAGGAGCAGTTAGAGGTTAAGACACTCTGCCAGGAGGAGCAGTTAGAGGTTAAGACACTCTGACAGGAGGAGCAGTTGGAGGTTAAGACACTCTGCCAGGAGGAGCAGTTAGAGGTTAAGACACTCTGCCAGGAGGAGCAGTTAGAGGTTAAGACACTCTGCCAGGAGGAGCAGTTAGAGGTTAAGACACTCTGCCAGGAGGAGGTTAAGACACTCTGCCAGGAGGAGCAGTTGGAGGTTAAGACACTCTGCCAGGAGGAGCAGTTAGAGGTTAAGACACTCTGCCAGGAGGAGCAGTTGGAGGTTAAGACACTCTGCCAGGAGGAGCAGTTAGAGGTTAAGACACTCTGCCAGGAGGAGCAGTTGGAGGTTAAGACACTCTGCCAGGAGGAGGTTAAGACACTCTGCTAGGAGGAGGTTAAGACACTCTGCCAGGAGGAGCAGTTAGAGGTTAAGACACTCTGCCAGGAGGAGCAGTTAGAGGTTAAGACACTCTGCCAGGAGGAGGTTAAGACACTCTGCCAGGAGGAGCAGTTAGAGGTTAAGACACTCTGCCAGGAGGAGGTTAAGACACTCTGCCAGGAGGAGCAGTTAGAGGTTAAGACACTCTGCCAGGAGGAGCAGTTGGAGGTTAAGACACTCTGCCAGGAGGAGCAGTTGGAGGTTAAGACACTCTGCCAGGAGGAGCAGTTAGAGGTTAAGACACTCTGCCAGGAGGAGGTTAAGACACTCTGCCAGGAGGAGCAGTTGGAGGTTAAGACACTCTGCCAGGAGGAGCAGTTAGAGGTTAAGACACTCTGCCAGGAGGAGCAGTTGGAGGTTAAGACACTCTGCCAGGAGGAGGTTAAGACACTCTGCTAGGAGGAGGTTAAGACACTCTGCCAGGAGGAGCAGTTAGAGGTTAAGACACTCTGAGGAGCAGTTGGAGGTTAAGACACTCTGCCAGGAGGAGCAGTTGGAGGTTAAGACACTCTGCCAGGAGGAGCAGTTAGAGGTTAAGACACTCTGCCAGGAGGAGCAGTTAGAGGTTAAGACACTCTGCCAGGAGGAGCAGTTGGAGGTTAAGACACTCTGCCAGGAGGAGCAGTTAGAGGTTAAGACACTCTGCCAGGAGGAGCAGTTAGAGGTTAAGACACTCTGCCAGGAGGAGCAGTTAGAGGTTAAGACACTCTGCCAGGAGGAGCAGTTGGAGGTTAAGACACTCTGCCAGGAGGAGTTTAAGACACTCTGCCCGGAGGAGCAGTTAGAGGTTAAGACACTCTGCCAAGAGGAGCAGTTAGAGGTTAAGACACTCTGCCAGGAGGAGCAGTTAGAGGTTAAGACACTCTGCCAGGAGGAGCAGTTGGAGGTTAAGACACTCTGCCAGGAGGAGGTTAAGACACTCTGCCAGGAGGAGCAGTTCGAGGTTAAGACACTCTGCCAGGAGGAGCAGTTAGAGGTTAAGACACTCTGCCAGGAGGAGCAGTTGGAGGTTAAGACACTCTGCCAGGAGGAGCAGTTAGAGGTTAAGACACTCTCCCAGGAGGAGCAGTTGGAGGTTAAGACACTCTGCCAGGAGGAGCAGTTAGAGGTTAAGACACTCTGCCAGGAGGATCAGTTGGAGGTTAAGACACTCTGCCAGGAGGAGCAGTTAGAGGTTAAGACACTCTGCCAGGAGGAGCAGTTAGAGGTTAAGACACTCTGCCAGGAGGAGCAGTTGGAGGTTAAGACACTCTGCCAGGAGGAGTTTAAGACACTCTGCCCGGAGGAGCAGTTAGAGGTTAAGACACTCTGCCAAGAGGAGCAGTTAGAGGTTAAGACACTCTGCCAGGAGGAGCAGTTAGAGGTTAGGACACTCTGCCAGGAGGAGCAGTTGGAGGTTAAGACACTCTGCCAGGAGGAGCAGTTAGAGGTTAAGACACTCTGCCAGGAGGAGCAGTTAGAGGTTAAGACACTCTGCCAGGAGGAGTAGTTAGAGGTTAAGACACTCTGCCAGGAGGAGCAGTTGGAGGTTAAGACACTCTGCCAGGAGGAGCAGTTAGAGGTTAAGACACTCTGCCAGGAGGAGCAGTTAGAGGTTAAGACACTCTGCCAGGAGGAGCAGTTAGAGGTTAAGACACTCTGCCAGGAGGAGCAGTTAGAGGTTAAGACACTCTGCCAGGAGGAGCAGTTAGAGGTTAAGACACTCTGCCAGGAGGAGTAGTTAGAGGTTAAGACACTCTGACAGGAGGAGCAGTTGGAGGTTAAGACACTCTGCCAGGAGGAGCAGTTAGAGGTTAAGACACTCTGCCAGGAGGAGCAGTTAGAGGTTAAGACACTCTGCCAGGAGGAGCAGTTAGAGGTTAAGACACTCTGCCAGGAGGAGGTTAAGACACTCTGCCAGGAGGAGCAGTTGGAGGTTAAGACACTCTGCCAGGAGGAGCAGTTAGAGGTTAAGACACTCTGCCAGGAGGAGCAGTTGGAGGTTAAGACACTCTGCCAGGAGGAGCAGTTAGAGGTTAAGACACTCTGCCAGGAGGAGCAGTTGGAGGTTAAGACACTCTGCCAGGAGGAGGTTAAGACACTCTGCTAGGAGGAGGTTAAGACACTCTGCCAGGAGGAGCAGTTAGAGGTTAAGACACTCTGCCAGGAGGAGCAGTTAGAGGTTAAGACACTCTGCCAGGAGGAGGTTAAGACACTCTGCCAGGAGGAGCAGTTAGAGGTTAAGACACTCTGCCAGGAGGAGGTTAAGACACTCTGCCAGGAGGAGCAGTTAGAGGTTAAGACACTCTGCCAGGAGGAGCAGTTGGAGGTTAAGACACTCTGCCAGGAGGAGCAGTTGGAGGTTAAGACACTCTGCCAGGAGGAGCAGTTCGAGGTTAAGACACTCTGCCAGGAGGAGGTTAAGACACTCTGCCAGGAGGAGCAGTTGGAGGTTAAGACACTCTGCCAGGAGGAGCAGTTAGAGGTTAAGACACTCTGCCAGGAGGAGCAGTTGGAGGTTAAGACACTCTGCCAGGAGGAGGTTAAGACACTCTGCTAGGAGGAGGTTAAGACACTCTGCCAGGAGGAGCAGTTAGAGGTTAAGACACTCTGCCCGGAGGAGCAGTTAGAGGTTAAGACACTCTGCCAGGAGGAGGTTAAGACACTCTGCCAGGAGGAGCAGTTAGAGGTTAAGACACTCTGCCAGGAGGAGGTTAAGACACTCTGCCAGGAGGAGCAGTTAGAGGTTAAGACACTCTGCCAGGAGGAGCAGTTGGAGGTTAAGACACTCTGCCAGGAGGAGCAGTTGGAGGTTAAGACACTCTGCCAGGAGGAGCAGTTAGAGGTTAAGACACTCTGCCAGGAGGAGGTTAAGACACTCTGCCAGGAGGAGCAGTTAGAGGTTAAGACACTCTGCCAGGAGGAGTCAGACTTGAACCTTCGCCCCTACGCTTCAAAATTCTCCATGCTACATACTACAGTGTATTGTTTGTCATTCATGCTATATCGTCCTGACTGCATAGCTGGCAAATGGAAACAACTGAGACTGAATCTTTATAGCTGCGACCAGCAGCTCTATATGTCACTCTGTGTGTGTGTGTGTGTGTGTGTGTGTGTGTGTGTGTGTGTGTGTGTGTGTGTGTGTGTGTGTGTGTGTGTGTGTGTGTGTGTGTGTGTGTGTGTGTGTGTGTGTGTGTGTGTGTGTGTGTGTGTGTGTGTGTGTGTGTGTGTGCGTGCGTGCGTGCGTGAGTTGGTCAGCAAGGGTGGGAGGAGATATGGGGTTATATAGTTTATTGGTTGGGGGTTGTTCTGTTTTGGGTTTTGCAGGGTTGTCTGTATGACAGGGAATAAAACTGAGCTGCTGGTCTTGCTCTCCTTTCTCCTGCCTGTAACACCGCAGCACTAAAATTCTTTATGTACAATGAATTTGGAAGCAGCCAAAGTGTTCACAAGTAACACCTCACTTTCTGTTTACAACGTGTGTTTCACAGTGAAAGATGTTCATCCCTACATG
>NC_140169.1:16330436-16347936 GCF_963971535.1 Notolepis coatsorum
AACGGGGCAGAGGAACGGGGCCGGAGAGGGGAGAACGGGGCACGGGATCAGGAGGACCGGAGACGGGGACAGAGGCCAGGAGAGGGGGGCTAGAGCTGGGAACAGGGACAGGGAAACGGTGAGGGGGTAGAGGGGAACTGGTAGCAGGGACAGAGGGCCGATGAGGGGGTCGAGGGGAACCGGTAGCAGGGACAGAGGGCCGATGAGGGGGTCGAGGGGAACTGAAGCAAAGGGGCGAGGGTGACAGGCCCGGAGTAGGACCCCAGGCAGGGGCTCCTCCAAGCGCCGGACTCGGGACCGGACCAGACGAGCCGGAGCAGAGGTGCGAAGGCGACGACCTCGGAGCAGGACCCCCGACGGGGACCACCCCAGGCGCAGACCTCGGTACCGGGCGCAGAACCCCGGATGGGGGTCTCTGCAGATGACGATCACGGCGTAGACCACGGAGTCGGACTGGACCAGAAGAGGAGTCGGGACCAGATGAAGAGCCGGGACCAGACGACGAACCGGGACCAGATGAGGAGACGGGACCAGATGACTCTCCAGGTGCAGATAGACCTCAGTGCAGACCTCAGCATTGACCACGGCGTAGACCACGGCGACAACCACGGCGACGACCACGGCGAAGAGCTGGACCAGACGAAGAGCCGGGGCCAGTCGAGGAGCCGGAATCAGTCGAGGAGCCGGGACCAGTCGAGGAGCCGGGACCAGTCGAGGAGGCCGGGTCAGGCGTGGGAGCCGGACCAGTCGAGGAGGCCGGGTCAAGCGTGGGAGCCGGACCAATCGAGGAGGCCGGGTTAGGCGTGGGAGCCGGACCGGGCGTGGAGACCGGGCCGGGCGTAGCACCCGGGGCTAAGCTAACAGGGGCTAGGCTGGCAGTAGAGGCAAAGTTAACTGAAGAAGCCCTGCTAACTGTGAGGGCTTTACTAGCCTTTCTAGACTTGCTAGCAGTAGCAGGGGGAGCTAAGCCTGTAGTAAGGGCCGGAACCACACTGAGTCTCCTAACTGAGGAAGCCAAAGGTCTAGCTGTAGGGCCTGTAGAACTAGCAGTGGCTAACCTAGCGGGGGAAGCTAAGGAAGCAGCTGACATGGCTATATTGGCTACAAGGGCTACAGGGCCTGGGCTATCAGGGAGAGCTGAGGTGCTAGCTTTAGGTGCTAAGTTGCTAGCAGAAGAGGCTAGACTAGCAGTCAATGCTGAGCTAGTTGAGAAAGCCTGGACTGTGTTAGCAGAGCTGGGGTTAGCATTACTAGCTGCCGAAGCTAGGCTAACGGCTGGGCTAACAGCCTGGGCAGTGTTCACAGGGCGAGAGTTAGCAGAACTAGCTGGGGAAGTTAGAGTAACGGCTGAGCTAACAACCTGAGCAACGTTAACAGGGCTGGGGTTAGCAGCACTAGCTGAGGGCGCTAGGCTAATGGCTGAGCTAACAACCTGAGCAACGTTAACAGGGCTGGGGTTAGCAGCATTAGCTGGGGACGCTAGGCTAGCAGTAGGTACCCTAGCAGTTGACTGAGGTGAGGCTATGCTGGTGGTAGAGGCCTTACCAGCAGTAGGGGCTTGACTGGAGGCTGGAATAGGCACTTGATCCAGTGTCTGCCATACTCCTCCAGCTGTGGGGCCAGCTCAGGGTGCCACTCCCTGAGAGAATAGAGCAGACGCAAAACCCCCTTGTTAGCAGAGGGCCCAGGCGCAAACAGATACGAGGGAGAGGTAAAGGTAGATTGTCAAAAATGAGCACTGCTCCTTTAATTCGAAACTTCGAGCCAGGGGTGAAGTGTAACAAAAATACTTCCAAGGCAGTAGCAAAAAAAAACAAGGTATAGCTCAGCTAAGACTGGCAGAGGGCAAAATACAAAACAAAGAATAATCTCAAAAAGAGAGCAAGTCCAAAAACACAACACTAAATGACACTGGGAAACTTACTATGAACACAGGAGAACAGCACATGAAACAGGGACGAGGATATCAAACAAGGAACCGAAACAATGAACCGACAATAAGAGTAGGGAACACACACCAGATATAGGGGAAACAATTAACACTAGAGAGACAGCAGGGCAATTAGCAAAATGAGACACACAAGAGGGAAAAGGCAGAACTAACAGGGCTACAGGAAAACACCAGACCAATGGGGAAAATAAACAGGGAAGCAAACAGAACTAACTACACAAGAAGACTGAACACTAGACAGAGTAAACAAAACATACAAGGAACTAATAAATAATTACAAAGGGAACGAGACTAAAGACAGAACACAGTTAAACAACACAGGAGACAATAAAAACGCCAAGAGTAAAATAATGTCCAAAGGTGGGGGCTGTTGAGGAGAGTAGGAGGCAGGGAAAAGTTCCTGCAAGCTGTTGAGGAGAGTAGACAGGGAAAAAGGGTCCAGGGACTGGTGAATCCTCACAGAGAGAAAGGGAAAGACCAAAGAAGAGAGAGGGGCTCGACTCGGCTAAGCCTCCCAGATATCAAACTCATGAATTTATGATTCCATAACCCCCTGCTATTCAGCCCAGACAATGCACCTGATCTCATCCCTTGCCATGAAGAAGTGGCATTGGGAGGGGGCGGGCAACTCTTAGCACATCTCTTTCTTTTCCTTTTTGTGGTTGAACCATTTATATGATCTGAATGCCTAAAGAGCCATGACGATTCACCATTGTGTTCCTATGGTTTCGACAGGGGGGTGCTTGGGGTGAACATGGAGGTAAATGTGTGAATTCCCTCTGGTTGTACTGCATTATACCAAAATAGTATTCTAGGATTCTGAAATTACACAAATATTGTAATTTGTTGGGCCGACATTATAGCATAATATCATTGGCCATGTGGCATCCAAAAGGACACATGTCCTTTTAATGTTTGTAATTTCAATGGCCGAAGAGCAAAACCTCCTATCTGCATAAAATAAGTGGGGGAAACCCTCCTATCTGCACATTGCGAGGCACTAATACCTGGTCGGCATTGTTAACACATAATATAGTAATATAGTCAGTGTATATAGTGTATTGTATTTGTATCCTTAAAAAATTGCATTCTGCAAGAAAACAACACATACATTTTTCAGATAGGAGGTTTTGCTCTTCGGCCATCGATTTGTTAATTGTTGTACTGGTTTTGTCTTTTAAACATTTATTTGTAATGTTATTTTCAAGAAGTGTTCATTAAAACCTCTTAGCATGCACCGTCCCACATATGGGACGTTTTTCGGACTTTTTGCAACCGGGACTTTGGCGACCCCTAGTGGCTCGGTTGTACATATTTTGTAATAGAATATATATATCGAATTGAAGGCTTATTTGTTGCCTGTCGATAGCGACAAGATCCGACAAAATCTGTTCAGCGGTTCTCGATGTTACATGCCTGTATTTGAGGCTTGTGCAAAGTACACGGTATTGCACAAAATACCACTCCCGACTTTTGGCGCAGTAGTTCCGTCAATCTAGATCCGATCTCGAAAATGATTGTGGATCGTTGTAGCCAATGAGTGTGGCTTACCAATGAAACACCACGTGGGGATGTATGAATCAGGGATCTAAGTGACAAACTAAATTCTTTAACAGGAAGAGAAAAACAGCCAAATGAATTGAAGTCTATGAGTCTATCTATCTATCTATCTATCTATCTATCTATCTATCTATCTATCTATCTATCTATCTATCTATCTATCTATCTATCTATCTATCTATCTATCTATCTATCTATCTATCTATCTATCTATCTATCTATCTATCTATCTATCTATCTATCTATCTATCTATCTATCTATCTATCTATCTATCTATCTATCTATCTATCTATCTATCTATCTATCTATCTATCTATCTATCTATCTATCTATCTATCTATCTATCTATCTCTCTCTCTCTCTCTCTCTCTCTCTCTCTCTCTCTCTCTCTATATCTATCTATCTATCTATCTATCTATCTATCTATCTATCTATCTATCTATCTATCTATCTATCTATCTATCTATCTATCTATCTATCTATCTATCTATCTATCTATCTATCTATCTATCTATCTATCTATCTATCTATCTATCTATCTATCTATCTATCTATCTATCTATCTATCTATCTATCTATCTATCTATCTATCTATCTATCTATCTATCTATCTATCTATCTATCTATCTATCTATCTATCTATCTATCTATCTATCTATCTATCTATCTATCTATCTATCTATCTATCTATCTATCTATCTATCTATCTATCTATCTATCTATCTATCTATCTATCTATCTATCTATCTATCTATCTATCTACCTACCTACCTACCTACCTACCTACCTACCTACCTACCTACCTACCTCTCTCTCTCTCTCTCTCTCTCTCTCTCTCTCTCTCTCTCTCTCTCTCTCTCTCTCTCTCTCTCTCTCTCTCTCTCTCTCTCTCTCTCTCTCTCTCTCTCTCTCTCTCTCTCTCTCTCTCTCTCTCTCTCTCTCTCTCTCTCTCTCTCTCTCTCTCTCTCTCTCTCTCTCTCTCACACACACACACACACACACACACACACACACACACACACACACACAATCTCACTGTGTCATTTGCTCTCATGCACACACAAGCAAACACACAAGCATGCGCACGCACGCACACATACACACACACGCAGTGTGGACTGCCGCCGTCCTCTCCTCTGGCCAGGGCTTGTTTGAGATGAGAAGGGGTCACCAAGTGGTTAGATGTGGTGCAGAGTAACGTTGGCCTGGAGGTACAGTACAACACTGCATAGCTGCACGCTGCGAGTGGCAAACGGACATTTACACATGACTTGAATGAGAGACTTGAGTGAGAGACTTGAGTGAGAGACTTGAGTGAGAGACATGGAGTTAACATTTATGCAACGGTATGATATTTGAACCATGAACGGTAGAGAAACTGTCATCTGTGCATGTCCTGAACACGTGTTTCTTTATATTAGTGTTGATTCGGGTTGATTATGGTTAGGATTAGAGCTGAATTCAAGGTTAAGATGTTATTAGTCATGAAAAAAGGCCCAATCTGTAATGCAAAGGTAAATGGTTAGCCCTGCCACCAAATAAACATATTGGTACAACAGACCTACGTATATTCTGATTTACAACCATAAGATGAAACAATGCGTGTCATTCCCACATACTGCATATAGTATTAAAAAAACTGGACTGGGGCTTGTGTGTGTGTGTGTGTGTGTGTGTGTGTGTGTGTGTGTGTGTGTGTGTGTGTGTGTGTGTGTGTGTGTGTGTGTGTGTGTGTGTGTGTGTGTGTGTGTGTGTGTGTGTGTGTGTGTGTGTGTGTGTGTGTGTGTGTGTGTGTGTGTGTGTGTGTGTGTGTGTGTGGAGCCACACGCAGGGCCCATAGCACTCTGCTGCTACATGAAGGTGACCACAGACAGATGAACCCATTGTAGCCTGAGGTCACCAGCTCCTCTGAGCTTATTAACAGAGACACTTCACTTTTTCTTTATGCATGGGGACAATTTGGCCCAACACACACACAGAGAGAGATGGAGAGCAAACACTTACAGCTATTTAGGACCACGCTGTTACATGTTAACATGTTACTACAGTATGTGTGTGTGCCCTTCAGATAATTCTTCACAAACATTTTTTTGAGTGTCTTCTAATCCGACAAGCAGTCTGCTGCACGGAGGGGCCGTTTTCATGGAACAGGGATTGTGAGGCTGCAGAAGACCAGAGTAAATAAACCTGCCGACCGTTCCTTCATCACGTCGCCGTCCCCAGCTCCTGTGGACGGATCTAATTAATAAGAGGCCCTCGAACGAACCCTTGAAGAACCATATAACTCTGTTTTGAAATGTTTCAGACCTGTGTGTTTGCAGTTGTGAAGTCAATCGAAAATCACTTGAAGCGTCACCAGAAAGTACCCAACCACTACTGTGTTTCACTGCAACTCACCACCTTTAGATCAGGGGCGGGGCTAGGGGGTGGCTACTTGGGCTCAAGCCCCAAATGTTTTCTGAAAAGCCCTGAATCTACTTTAAAAAAAAAAAAGAAAAAAAATAATATTAATCTTTTTTCTTTTTTCTTGACAATTAATCATTGTTACATGAAAATATGTTTGCACCAGATTTAGCAGAAGCTAATTTCCATCTGTAGTCTATCCAGCTGCTAACTGTATTTGAGTGAGTTAAGTCTTGGTGTTATGGTAGACTCAGACCTAAGCTTTAAATCACAATCAACAAGTTGACAAAAACATAATTCTTCCACCTTAGAAAAATAGCTAAAGTACGGCCATTTATAAATCAAAAGGACGCTGAAAACCAGATCCATGCCTTTATCTCAAGCCGACTTGACTACTGTGTAATGCACTCCTTACCGGCCTCGTGAAAAAATACGATGATAACTATTTTATTGCAATGCACTATTGCATTATATTCTATTTTACTAACTATTTTATTGCACTGCACTATTTTACTTTGTATCAGTGATAATCGAACCGTAAACAAAGACGCCTATTAACCCATTCTCTGCCAGAGCTTATATCCATCGCTGTAGCCTCTCTGCCAGCGCTATTTGTCTATGGAGATGTTCACCTTCTTTGCAGGGCTATAACTTTTTAAATTGTATTGCTAAATTGACATTACTATGGCCCATTCAACATCAATTATCTATCGTTCAGGATGTAGGAACGTTTTACTTTTTCATTCACACATTCATACAATAATACGGTCTAGAGTATAAATATGTTTTTATCGTTTTCTGCAGTATTTCATAGAACATGAGATATAGCCATAAATGCATATATTAGATCATCAAATGCAGTTTGATACCGATCGACGGCAGATAAAAAATGTCAACTGTACATGGGCCTAGACGTGTTGACTGATCATCTGCGGTTGACCGGAGGGGGGGGGGGGGGTCGTTTATAATTCCGTGGCCGACGTTAAATCATTTATGTAGTATGGGTGATATATAGATCAGATAAGTTTGTATAGAAAATGGTAAAGAAAAACGCTGAAACTCACCCCAGTCTCCTCTTACCGTTGGGTGATGAGAGTGGAGCAAAAAGATCGCTATTATGGGATGTTGATCGATGCGATCCATTTCAGGGTTGTATATTACTAATACACGTCCAAATCATGTTGTTTATTGAGTTATGGCAACGGATCGATATCCACGGTGTCTGGATGGAGTCCCGGGAGCGATAACGAGTGGCCGGACGGAATAGGGGACGGATCAAGCACTTCCGGCCACTTCCGGTTTTGGCAACTCGTCGATCGGCCACCAGGTGGCAGTATTGAAGCGTTGCAGAGTTGAGCGGAGTCCTACAGCACCAGCCAAGACTCCGTGGGTGAAATGTGAATACCATGACGAAAATATGAAATATTGATATCAAAGACGCCTTACATTGGCAGATTACGCATGGCGGAGAATGACGTGTAAACACGTCATCGGCGGAGAATGGGTTAACACTTTCATCGCCAGATGACGCTGTTTACGTTTTTTTTTTTTTTTTTTCCGATTTTCTCCCATCCCAATGTTAGTCGTTATGCCAATTCCCAATCCCCTTCCTGGTCGCTGCGCACTTACCCCCCACAGTCGGTCTGGGAGAGTGGAGGCTATCACGTGCTTCCTCCGACACACGTCTAGCCAATCAACCGCTTCTTTTCACCTGGCAGCGCGGACTCTCACTGAGAGCGTGTAACGTGTGGAAGGATCACACTACCGCCCTTAGATCCTATCCGCGCTTAGCAGGCGCCCCGACCCAACTGTAGGAGTCGCTGTTTACAACAACCCGGACCCACCCCGCCAGCTTCTCCCACCCTCTAATACTGCCAATTGTATTAGTGTGAACGGCCAGCCAAGCTGGTGACAACCCCGGAGCTGTGAGCTGGTTTCGAACAGGCGAATCCAGCGTCTCCGGGGTTGGTGACAAACGCAATCTCCGCTACGCCACCTGACCGCCCCAAGGCCAGCGCCTTTTAACATGGGGATACGTGGCTGTGTTTGCAGGCCTAAAGCTATATTATATATTATAGCTATGGATCTAATAATATAGTCACTTGTCATTGAGTTTCTTCCGGTCAAGATGCAAAAAACAGATAATTTTCCCATCCATACATTTCCGTTTTATACCGTCGTGAATATGAGTGTAGTTTCAGGGTGGTCTGGTGTCATTTCCAAAATGCTTCGTAATGGCCGGCAACGTGTATTCTAGTAAACGCGTTATCGTTTCTTGCCTGGACTAGCTACTGTTCTCAAATCAAATTTAGATTATCGGTATTATGTTTCATCATGGATGCTTTGATCGCAACCAACGGAACACGCCACACACACACACACGCCCCGATCAGCATGAAGGAATTTTTGGATCAACGCAATATTGATACCATATAGTCCTTACCTTGACCAGGATCTGTCCCGAAAAGAATATTCCAATTATCTGATCGCCATTCAAAGTACTGATGTCGATCAAGGTACCAACGTAATCCAGCATTAAACATGAACCCGACCCTCATCGATGCATGCGTTATAAGCGTTTGGCTTGACCGAGTAGTTAAAGGTTGTGGTGTCAAAGTAAAAAAATTCCTATCTGGGCTAAGCCCCGGATCTCCTACAATCCTAAATCCGCCCCTGCTTTAGATGATAATGTTTGAAAGGATCGTCTGTCATACGACTCTTCCGCGTTCCATCCTTCGCCTTGCGAGCCAGACGAACCTCGCATGATTTCACAATCTGAGGGAGAGTCACAATCTGAGGGAGAGTCACAATCTGAGCGAGAGTCACAATGTGAAATCATGCGAGGTTCGTCTGGCTTGCGAGTTTAGTAATCACGTACGTCAGACAGAAGAGCCATATAACTGACAAGAAATGTCTTTCGCACTCTAGTGACCCCCTTGACATCAACGAACGGCAAAACTGGATATTAGCTGATAAGACCACTCGCCCAAATGCAATCTACACCAGATAGATGACTGCCATTAATATGATTGGGTGGGGCTGGTTTGTGTTGGGAATAACGTTTGAATATTACAGTATGATGCAGTCATGTGCAGAGGGGGGGGGGAGCTTTGGGTGCCCAAGCACTTGCCCATGTGCCCCATGATGACCAAAGTGCCCTTTTTTGGCAAGGCTTTTTTTCTTTTTTTTTTAATATTATTATTATTTAGATTATTATAATTATTTTTTTGTAAAGAGCAATACCCATGATCCTCATCAAGAATAATTTGAATAATATTATAAATAAGGTCTGAGGTGCATGGTTTTCTGTTATGTTGCGTGACGCGTCGCCCTCCCTCTTGGAATGACGGGCCCATTAGCCATCTATAATACATTTTGATAAATCCCAAACTATTCTAAGGCGTAATCATATAGTATGATGCAGTTTGTTGTAAGATTCTGTGTTACATTCTCTGAATATTGGTTGCTAATGCTATAGTTTGGCTGGTTACGTTATGCTGTAGTTGGTGTTCTAACATTTTGATACTGTACATGTGCCCTTAAAATTTTAGCACCTGCCCCTCTAAAGGTTTCTGCATGGCCCTGGTATGATGTACTAAGACCAATAATTAAACCTACGAAAATGTAAGATCATAAAAATGGAAAATCATTTATCTATACATTTATTATGGTGTTGACTGAAGCTTTGAGGCAAAGGAGCTCTGATTCTTTTATTTTATTTATCCTTTATTTATCCAGGAATGTCCCATTGAGATACAAGATCTCTTCTTCCAGGGAGTCCTGACCAACACGGCACACAACAAGTTTCAACATAAAACAGGGCATTAAACAAAAAACATACAATTCAAATATAAATACAGAAGGTAATTTGTGCAGTGGCAAGGAGCATAATCACATCAACAATAGCATCAGGTAAAACAGTTACATGTTTCATAAAGGGCCAATCGTAGCATACCTTTAAAAGCATTCACAGTAGGAAGTGCCTGTAGACAAAGTTTCACTTGCAGCGTATTCCATAAAAAGGGAGCATAGTGGGAGAATGCAGCTTTACCAAGCTCTGACTGCATCAAAGGAACATTTAAAAGCATCCCATTTGCTGCTCGTCTGGTATTAAAAAAGCAAGTATAAAAGGACAGAAGTCTGGAGATATATAAGGGCAGCTTACCTAGCAATGACTTAAGGATAAAAATCAACATGTGTGATTGTCTTCTTTGGTACAGAGAGGACCATCCTAATGACTGATACAAAGTGCAGTGGTGGGTGCGAGAGCCTGCACCCGTTACAAAACGTATGGCAGTATGGTACGCATAATCCAGCTTTTTAAGCAGGGAGGAAGGAGCATGCATATAGATCACATCGCCATAGTCTAATACAGGCAGAAAGGAACTCTGCACAATTCTCTTCCTGGCTTCAGACGGGAAACATTTCTTTAACCGGAAGAAAAAGCCCAGTTTAGGTCTAAGTTTTCTCAGTAGGTTCCCAATATGAACATCAAAGGCCATCTTTTCATCAATCCATATGCCCAGATATTTATAGGATGCTACTTTGTCAAGGCATGTGTAGCAGAGTGAAGTTGTTATGCTAGATCATGGACAGAAACTTTTATCTTCATCTTAAATAAGTAGGTCAAGACGGAAACACTCTTATTTTGAAGGAACAAAGTGGACCGAGCTCACTCTAGTGTTTTGGAGGGGTGTCTTGGTTATTAGTTTATATTAATTTCCTCATATTGAGTTACTGATTCTCCAAACGAAATCCCTTTTGATCTTTTATAATGGGTTTAGAGAGGATAGGTCATCTTTCCAGTTGAGTATTTGGTGTACTGTAAATACTTTAAATAATGTAAATAATGGTTTAGCCAGTTCGACGGCAGGAGAAACGCCGGCGGAAGTGATCTGCCTCTTTGAGTGTAACGTGAAGGAGAGCAGAGGTACGGATTTTTGGTTGCCTAATAATTGGTTGAATTGCTATGTATAAATTGTAATATTGATTTATGTTTTGGTTTTGGTTCTGAAATCGTCCTGTGTGTGATGACATTAATTCGTCCTGTGTCAAACAGCCACAGTACCGTCGTGTACTAACTCGTATTCTGTTAACAATAACAGGTGGACTACACCGGCTATGACGGTAGCTCACCATCTTGTTGTGCTGTTTTTGGTTCGATAACAGGTATGCACCGTTGTTTTTGTATTTCGGTTTAATTAATGCTTACACACTGTCTTTCATTTCATATTATTTCATATGTTTGCTGAAGTTGACTTGTATTGAGTTAAATGTATTTGGTAGTAGCCAACATTTGCTGTAACTGTGGATGGCGCGCTGTTTTGAGTGTGCGCGCGCTCTTTGAGTGTAACGTGAAGGAGAGCAGAGGTGGACTACACCGGCTATGATGGTAGCTCACCATCTTGTTGTGCTGTTTTTGGTTCGATAACAGATCACCAATAAAACCAGATGTCAAATGAGTATCGTTGTTGGAGTCTACTTCTACACCACACCAGACACAACGCAGATTGGATCACGCTACAAACTGGTGCCGTGACCCGGATCAACTGGTCAGCGGAAGCCGACCACCAGTGTTGCTGGAGAGACGTGGATGCTTCATGTGCGGCCTGGTCGCGTGGATGCTGCCGGTGCGGCCTGGTCACGGGGACGCTGCATTCGCCGTCTGTTCCTGAGGAGGCTGGAGAGCGCTGAATCCTTTGAAAAAGATATGGTCTCTCATCAAGTTTATTGATTTCGAGTGTGTTACCTAAAACAAGTAACGGTAAAAGTACCATTTGATACTGAAAATGACTTTGAACATAGGAAACACTCCTACAGGGAGCTTGACTGTGGGGAGAGGGAGAGGGGCTCTAATGTACACACCGGTTATGCAGTCTACTCCGGCGAGTCCAGGCTTTTCAGGTCCCTCTAGTCCTGGAAGGGAGAGTGTAGAGGGTCCCTCTGATAGAAATGCCCCACCTTTAATTTTCACCCCGGTTGTTCCCTCACCTGGTGAAATGAACAACACTAGTGTTGAAACATCCCCCAGCCAAATGGCCAATTTGATAAAATCCATTGGGTCAGAAATAGGGGAAGCTATTAGAATGACGTTAATGCAGAACACAACCTCGGGGACTTCACCTGCATTAGCTTCTCAAAATCCCCAACAGATGTTCCAACCTGACCAATGTGGGAATACTGTGATTGATGCATCCAAAATCAATCTTGTGTTACGTTCAGATGCAAATGCCCCACCCTATTTTAGAGGGGACAGCACAGATAAGTGCTCTGTTTTTGAGTGGGAGGAACTCATGAGGACGTATATCAGAAAGAAAAATAACTGTACTGGGGTTGAACAAGTTGAGGAGGTTATGAACAAGCTAATGGGGAGGGCCCGGGACGTTACCAAAGTATGGATGCGTAGCAACTCAACTGTCAGTGAGGTGGGTGTTATTTTTAGCATTCTGAGGCAACATTTTGGTGATATTATTCACTCAGATCTTCCGTTAGCTGACTTTTATGCAGTCAAAGCATATGCAAGCGAGAATCCTCTTGACTATTGGATTAGGCTTAACAAAGCAGCAGAAGCCACGGAGCAGTGTCTTCTTAGTAAGGGGGAACCTCAGACTAACCTGAGCCAGCATCTAGTTCTCATGTTCATCCGTAACTGCCCTGATAAGGAGTTGTCCTTAGTGTTCAAAAGTAAGCCATCTCGTGAGTGGACAGCATGTGAGGTGCAGGAACATTTGGATGAATATTTGAGAGAGCACAGAGCAAGTCGAGGTCGGTTGACACAACATGTGGTCGCCATTGAGTCATCACAGGAGAGGGCGGTTGTTAACCACGAACAAAGCGCGTCACCTATTGCTGTCAGTAGTCCAGAGTTAGAGCAGCTGTCGTCTGTATCTGAGAATAACACAATGGATAGAGTTTTGAGAGTGTTAGAGATGGCTTTAGGCAACAACACTCAGTCTGTACAAAATGGCCCCTATGTACAAAATGGCCCCCATAAACAATTCCCCAAACATTCTCAAGAATGTCAGGTTTGTGGCAGTTTGGAGCACAACACTAGGACGCACTGTAGGACGCACAGGCTGTGCTTCAAGTGTCTCGGTCCAGGGCATATCGGTATCTATTGTGGGCAGACCACTCATAGACAGCCCCCTGGTCAGAGACAGACTGGTCCTCCTCAGGAAAACTAGACGGCCCCCATTCAAAGGAGGACAATGTGGGCCCCTATGGTTTTTCCTCCAATTGTAATGATGATATTCAGTCTGTATATATGTCCGTTTGTGAAGCAGCACCCAAAGACAAAACAGTAATTATGCAGAATGTGACCAGGACATCCCAAAGTGACAGTTTATTTTTCACCACTGTATTAACAGGAGACAAGGTTGAGTTACAGGGGATGTTAGATAGTGGATCCATGGCTACTTCTCTGCGTGCAGATGTGGTTCCTCGGCTGAGGGAGGCAGGAGTAGTAACGGGTGACTTGATATCTACTACCAATGTTGTTCTTGTGGGTTGTGGTGGAAACAGACTAGTCCGGTGGGAACGTGTGAGCTGAAACTTAAGCTTTACGGTTTTGAATACATAGTACCAGTCCTGATAGTTGAGGGTCAGGTTGATGAGCTCATTATAGGCACAAATGTGATGAAGCCCTTAATCAGACAGTTAAAATCCACTGGGGCCTACTGGCGCATATTGGGAAAAGCTGAGTCACCATGTCAGGATGAAAACAGTCAGTTTATCAGGTTCATGGCCAACCTTGAGAGATGGAGGGGGGAGGAAATTCCTGACAAAGTGGGAACAGTCAAGTTGAAACAGGCCGTGACACTTGAACCTATGAGTGAGCATGTAGTGTGGGGTCGTCTCCCACCCAGGACAAAACTTTCTATGGGAAGTACTGTTATTGTTGAGCCCAGCGCCTCTCGTTGTGTGCACCGTAACATACTAGTTGGCAGGGTAGTTACACCTCTCTGGGGGGATGGGTGGCTTCCTGTCAAGATTATAAACCCGACTACCAAATCTATCACCTTGAGAAGGAATGCAAAAGTGGCTGACGTGTATCCATGCATTGCATTAGAGGATTTTGACAGTGATACGAACACGTCAGTCCACCAGAATGCCGGTAGAGTGAGTAGTGGCAGCTCTCACGGCAGTCTTACAGCTAGGAGTTGTGCTAGCAACAATGTAGCTAGGGGGAATGATAGACTGGCTAGTCTAGGGCTCCAGAACCTGTCAGTTGATGACTGTCAGGTCTCACCAGTCTGGAAGGATAGACTGACTGACCTAATTGAGAACTATGAGGATGTGTTTTCTAGACATCGGTTGGATTGTGGTGAGGCTAGTGGCTTCTGTCATCGTATCCGACTGACTGATGATCGGCCCTTTCGGTTACCTTACCGGAGGCTCTCCCCCGCCCATTACCAAAAGTTGAGAGAGACTCTGAACGAGATGGAGGACAGGGAGATAATTAGGAAGTCGAGTAGCGAGTATGCATCCCCACTTGTTCTTTGTTGGAAAAAGAATGGTGACTTGAGACTGTGCACAGATTTCAGGTGGTTAAATGCTCGCACGGTGAAAGATGCACATCCCTTACCTCACCAAGCAGATGTACTTGCAGCGTTGGGAGGCAATGCCTTTTTCAGTTCTATGGATTTGACATCCGGATATTACAATGTCCCACTGCATGAGGATGATAAGAAATACACTGCTTTCTCCTCTCCTCTCGGTTTACATGAATATAACCGTATGCCCCAGGGGCTTTGTAACAGACCAGCTACGTTCATGAGAATGATGCTCACAATCTTTGGTGATCAGAACTCACTGAGTCTTCTCTGTTACTTAGATGACCTTCTGGTCTTTGGCAAGTCTGAAGAAGAGAGCTTGCAGAGGCTGGAGATGGTATTTCAGCGTTTACGAGAACACAACCTGAAGTTGTCTCCATCTAAGTGTCAGTTTCTGAGAAAGTCACTGAAGTTTTTGGGACATATTGTTTCTCGGGAAGGGATAGCCACAGACCCTGATAAGGTGCAGGCTATAGTGGGTGTGACGGAGAGCGATATTATGGAGTCGGACGGTGTCACCCCGTCTGCCAATAAGATCCGGTCATTCTTAGGAATGGCGGTGTATTATCAACATTACATTGAGAACTGCTCTGTAGTTGCAAGACCACTGTTTCAGCTGACCACGGGTGTGAAAAAGCCACGGAGAGGCAAAGTTAAAGGGAAGAGAGCTGCCCCCCTTCGTAAGCTTAGTGCAGAAGACTGGACTGTGGAGTGTAGGGAGGCCTTTGAGGCGTTAAAAGCCGCATTGGTGGGACAAGCTCTGTTGGCTCACCCTGACTTTTCTCAGCCATTTCTATTGTCTGTAGATGCATCCACTAGTGGACTGGGAGCTGTGCTTTCACAAGTGCAGGAAGGGTGTGGCACAGCCAGGCCCATAGCTTTTGCTAGTAAATCTTTGAATCATGCTCAGTCTAAATATCCAGCTCATAGGCTTGAGTTTCTCGCCATGAAATGGGCTATACACGACAAGTTTAGCCATTGGCTGCGAGGACATAGATTTACAGTGTGGACAGATAATAATCCGCTTAAGTACATCCTCACAAAGCCAAAACTTGATGCATGCGAGCAGAGATGGGTAGCTAAGCTGGCACCTTTTGATTTTGACATTCAGTACATTCCTGGGCCTAAGAATACAGTAGCTGATGCACTGAGCAGGGAGCCTTTTACTCGGCCTAGGGTGATGCACAGGCTGACAAGGACCTCGTATGATGTCTTGTTGAGGGAGGCTAAAGGTTTGCAGGTGGATGACGTGCAGAACATGTTCCGTCTTACCTGTGAGGAACCAGAGGTGAGGAGGAAGGGCCTAGGGTTGTCCACCCAGAGTTCCCTTAAGGCCAGTGGTGAGGTGGGTAGTGACAGTGGGAGCATATCCCGTGAAGAGGTATCTGCTGTACTCCACACACATCGCTGTTGGGAGGATGGCGCAGCTATGAGAGCAGTCTCTCATGTGCAGCAGTTAGAAAGGTTGGTGTCCATGGGACAGAGTCCATTGCCTGTCCTCACTCATGAGGAATTGTACGACAAGCAGTGCCAGGACCCTGTTACTAGTAGAGTCAAATTCTTTGTAGATAGAGGCCGCCGCCCATCTCGAAGAGAGAGAGTTCATGAGTCAAAAGAAACAAACCGCACACTGAGACAGTGGGGAAAACTCACAAACAAATTAGGAGTGTTGTACCGTGTTTCAAAACACGCTGTGAGTAAGAAGAAGGTCTTTCAATATGTTGTACCGAGCGCTCTGAGAGGACAAGTGCTGAAAGGGGTACATGATGAGGCTGGTCACCAGGGCCAGCAGCGCACATTGTGGCTCACTAGACAACGTTTCTATTGGGACTCCATGGAAAAGGATGTCAAAGAATATGTGAGTCATTGTAAGAGATGTGTACTGAGCAAAGCACCTGAGCCTGAGGCTAGAGCTCCGCTGGTATCTATAGTCACCACTGCACCACTGGAGTTGGTGTGTATTGACTTTTGGTCGGCTGAGGATGCCAATAATAAGTCCATTGATGTGCTTGTTATAACTGACCATTTTACCAAACTAGCATGTGCTTACCCGTGTCCCAATCAATCTGCCAAGACAGTGGCCAGAGTGCTCTGGAATAATTTTTTTTCTGTCTATGGTTTTGCAGCCTGCATTCATAGCGACAGAGGGGCCAATTTTGAGAGTGCACTCATAGCAGAAATGCTTCAGATGGCAGGGGTTGAAAAATCCCATACCACGCCCTACCATCCTATGGGAAATGGACAGGCAGAACGTCTAAACCGCACTTTAGGTAATATGATCCGTTCTTTGCCACCTCGTTCCAAGGTGAAATGGCCTCAGATGTTGAACACATTGACGTTTGCTTATAATTGCACAGTGCATGAGACCACAGGGCTCCCACCCTTCTTTTTGATGTTTGGCCGCACCCCGAGATTACCTGTCGATGTCATGTTTGAGAGTGTCCTTTTGGATGGAGATACGGTGGATGTGGATAAGTATGTCCAGTCACTGGGAAAGGATCTGAGGGAAGCAATGGCACTTGCTCAAAAGCATGCTGAGAAGCAACAGACCAGGCAAGCTGAGGTGTATAACAGACAGTTAAAGGGACATTCGGTAGAGAAGGGGGATCGGGTCTTACTGGCAAATAAGGGGGAGCGAGGCAAGAAAAAGCTAGCTGACCGCTGGGAGAGTGCTGTCTATACTGTAGTGTGTAAAAACAGTGTGCTGAACATATACAGTATCCGTCATCCTGTCACAGGGAGGATTAAGACTGTTCATATGAACTTGATTATGCCCGTCAATTTCCTGCCTCTGCCGTCATGGGATGAGCCAGAGATTGAGGTGTCTATTCCTGGCACTGTTCCGAGTGAGGAAATGACAGATGATTCTGATCAGGATGAGCTGAGAACTGCCCGGTGGGTTCTTTTGAGCTGGTCAACCTATTTTCTAGGTTTGGAATTAAGGGAATACACCGAGTTACATGTGACGCGTTGACTCATTGTGATAATTTTAATTTTTTTTCTATTTCTTTGGTTTGTACTTGCGCTGTTGAG